>NW_027494631.1:0-70319 GCF_021521415.1 Bidens hawaiensis
ACGCGTGTTGTGGTCGTGGCCTAACGCGAATTCGTCCAGAATCGATGGACAAAAAAAAACTCGCGGGAAAAGAACCTTAGGTTGCGACCGAGAGCTGACGTGAATTTTGCCGGAATCATTTGACCGTGTCAACAGTTAAAAAAACCCGTAATTTACACCGGCAAATCGACAGTAATTTGAAAACACAATAAAAATTAAAAGCAAATAAAAAATTATTCAATATGATTGGTTTTTGGTTTGTTATTCAATATGGAGTTGCGCTTCTGTTGTAATTAAATGAAAATTTGAATTTTAAAGTTAAATAAAGATTCTAATCAAGAATATTCATAAACTGTCAAACCCTCCGAACCAAAGAACATCGGTCGGTTTAAAAGGTTTAAAATCTATACAATCCGGTTTACAATTCGATTTTAACCTCAGCATTGTCTGAAACTTAAAAGTCAAGACCGCTTTATAAGATTTTGTATTTTCTTCACTATATAACTTTTCTTTTTTTAACTTTAAAACATCGTGGACAACTTAACAAGCCTTTAACAGAATTATTAACTATATATTAACGGAAAACCTATAGCTACAGTATAAGTTTCATACTTATATAAATAGTGAAAACATATGTTGACTCCTTTGCCCCTCCAACTTTCTTCTCTGCTTTATATACATATTAAAGGAAACCTGGAGGGTACTGTGGCAACTACAGTTAAACATTGATATTTGCATATTTATTCCCAACAAAGGCTGAATTTTGTATTGTTTCAGTTTAACCCATCAAAGTTTTAACCTGTTTTAGTTTTAAGCCATGACATTTTATTTTTGGTAAACTTTGTTTACTTTTCATTAGCGTCCCAAAGTTTTCTATGCTTTTAGTATGTGCTTTAACATGTGTTTTTCTTCTCATATAGTTTTTTGCTATTACTTATACACTTAAGTTATTGAATCTTTGTAACGTTTAACATACAATATTTTTAAAACTTTTTAGTATACCGTTATAACATGCTCCTATTTTTATCTATGTCATGCCGTTAAAACGAAGTTGTATTCACAATAAGTTATATAAGTAGCGATGAAAAAAAGTTTTATTCGCAATATATATTTTTTTGTGTTGTAAACCATATACCGAGTGTAGATACCACATCAATCACGTAATGAGCCGAACCAATACCAACCAAGTTCTTTTGATAGTTAGATGATTAGATGAAATTTTATTTTGTTGTGCGGAAGTGTCATTCGTTACGATGTGTTTACATATTTGAGTTTTAATAATCGGATCCGTTGAGCGCGCGTGAGATTCCACTAGTTATTATTATTTTGATTAAAAAGTATTAAATTAAATTAAAATAAAGCTAGGTGTGTATGAAGAAAAGATATCTTTAAAAGGAGTCAACATGGGGTGGAGTTAAGTACGAGCTTTCAGCACGTGGTAAAAAATGGTAAAAATACATGTTTTGGCTTGATTGTTGGGTAGATTCGTTACCTTTGGGAGTTTGATTTCCAAAACTTTTCTCCCTCGAAAAATCCAAAGGATGTAATGTGGCAGATAGGCTTTATATGCTTGATGGTTGGATATGTGGAGCTTGGGAATGGATGAGGGAACCGAGCAGTGGAGAGGAAATACATGAATTGAGAAGTTTGCTCCTAATATGTGAAGGTGTTCTCTTAACTCCAGGGGAGGATTTTATTAATTGGTCCTATAATCCTTCCGGAGACTTCTCAGTTCAATGCATTAAAGATTGTTTAATGACAAATTCGGTTATTGATCAAAATTATGTATTTGAGTGGAACCGGTGGGTCCCAAAGAAGGTTAATATTATGGCATGGCGGGCGGCTCTGGATCGGATTCCTACTTTTGATGCGTTGGTTAAACGAAATATCCCAGTAAACTCGAATTTATGTCCGATTTGCGGCGAGGTGGAAGAGTCAGTTGAGCATGTGTTCATATCGTGTGGCCTTGCGCAAACGTTGTGGAGTGTGGTGGCCCAATGGTGCAAGCTTCCAATGTTTACCTGTTTAGTTTGCAAGATCTGTTGGATCTTTTTAAATTTTCGACATTTACTAAGAATAAAGCTAAAGTGTTTCATGCGGTGTGTTTAATAGCGGTTTGGTGCTTATGGAAAAGGAGGAATGCATTAGTTCATTCCGGGACCCCGATTCAAGTCTCAAATTTGTTAGAAGAGATAAAGGTATTGAGTTTCCTGTGGGTAAAGAACAGGGAAAGAAAATGTGGGCTCTCATGGAAGAATTGGTATAGTTTTCGGGTCTAATGGTTGTATTTGGGGTGAGGTCGGTGTGGGTGTTTTGTTTTGGTGTTGCTTTCGGGTGGCTTTTTCTTTTTATTCGATTTGGTAGCTTGTAATTCGGTTATTTTTAGCGTCTTGCTAGTTTTATAAAAAAAATTTTGTTAGTCGTTCAAAAAAAAAAAATGAATCCTCCATCATATCATATCAAACCCTAGGTTTGATCGGATCTCAAAATCCAATCCAATCTCTCAATTTCAGCTGAATCAAGTTCAATTAGAGATGACGATTCTGTATACGCTTGTAGCGAGAGGATCTGTGGTGTTAGCGGAGTTCAGCGCCACGCCGACGAATGCGAGCACGATTGCAAGGCAGATCCTGGAGAAAACCCCGGGAGATAATGATATGAATGTTTCTTATTCTCAAGACCGCTATATTTTTCATGTCAAGCGGACTGATGGACTCACTGTTCTCTGTATGGCTGATGATGTTGCAGGAAGTAAGTCTTCTTAACTTATCTGTTGGATTTGAGGTTGTCTGATTTAGGGTTTATTGTTATTCTAATTTGCTCATTCACGGTGTCTGTAAATAAATTTCCAGGGAGAATTCCTTTTGCTTTTCTTGAAGACATACATCAGAGGTTTGTAAGAACTTATGGTCGAGCAGTTCTATCAGCACAAGCATATGGCATGAATGATGAGTTTTCAAGGGTCTTGACCCAACAAATGGAGTATTACTCAAATGATCCTAATGCAGACAGGATAAACCGTTTGAAAAGTGAAATGGGTCAGGTGCGTTTCACATCTTTATCTTCTTAATCAAATGAAATCTCATTACATTTGTTAAATAAACACAGGTGCGCACTGTCATGATTGAGAATATAGACAAGGTTTTAGACCGAGGTGATCGGTTGGAGTTGCTTGTAGATAAAACATCCAATATGCAAACCAATACATTGCGTTTCAGAAAGCAGACTCGCCGCTTTAGGAGCACAGTTTGGTGGAGAAATGTCAAGCTCACGTAATACTTTCTTGTTTTTACTAAAAAAAAATGTAACTACTTGTCCTACAAAATAAACCTTGTGCTTATTGGCATATATATATTTTTTTTACTCCAAATGCAGGATTGCTATCATACTGCTTATCCTGGTTATTGCCTATGCTGTGCTGGCGTTTGTTTGTCATGGGCTTACACTTCCTACTTGTATTTAAGGATAAAAATGGAGACTTGGTAAGTTGGTTTACATTTGGGAACTCAATTCTTGATTTGGAATCGCAATTAGATTAAATATTAAGCTTCTGCTTGAAGTTAATCTGATCGATTCCAATTTCATTTGCGAATCATGGTAATTGCTCGACACTCGTGTGGAATTGTTATCTTTAGCGTGACTTGTTGCATGTGTGTATTATTAAATGTTATTGTAACTATTTATGCCGTCAGTTAAGTCTATTTAAACATTGGCCAGTTTCTAATTTATGTGTAAGAACAAAACTATATTGCATTTTTGTGTGTTATAAGAGGTTTTGTTTGGTTTGACGGTTATATTTATTTTTGAATAAGCAAAGAGATAAGCACATACAATGTAATTATGTCTGTATGCAAGTGCATGTATATAAGCATACACATATTCATTTGTTTCAGTACCATGAAATTGAATCATACACGAAGTCATTCTCTTGGATGTTGTTATTATGTGTGCTAGAGAGGCATAAAGCACCTTGAAGTTGTGTAGACTCGTCGTCTAAATCTCTCACTTTAGGTGCTTAACGGTTGAGCAGTATTGTTATTCCTTATTCCTAATATTATGGGAACATAATATTAAAATATTATGTTCTAGGCTTACATGTGACCTAGGCTTTTATGTGTTGTTTGGACAATATTAAAATATTATGTTCTAGAGGTTGAAAGGTGATATTAAGTTTTAGTGCTTTCTACAAGCATTTTATGGGGAACATATGAAGTATAAGAGCTTCCCCACCGGATTCGACCTACTCTCTTCTTTTCTGCCTAAGTCTCTACTATTCTTCTGGAGTTAAAAGGTAAGTCACAAAGATTGTGTCTTCCATTCTAGTTCTAGTTCTTCATTTATGCAAAACTTACCCACACCTGCAATCATTGTTGTAAAAATGGGTTCTGGCTGGGGACTAATCGCTAGGCGCCCTAGGCTGATGAATTCTTAGCTAATTGGTCCCGTTTATCGGTAGTTGGACCTCAATCAATCAATCAATCAATCATGCCCAGTGAAATCCCACCGACAGCAAAGCTATAAGTAGGGTCTGGGGAGGGTGGGATGTAGGCACACCGTACCTCTATCCAAAGGAATAAAGAGGTGGCTTCCAGAGAGACCCTCGGCTCTAAGTACATGTGTATGAAGCAAAATAAAGGAAATCAAAGTTTAACAGTTATATAAAAACTACTACTAATTATAATAATATTAATAATAAGTTCACAGTTTAACAGCTATATAAAAGCTAATAATAATTATAATAATAATAATAATATATGTAAGGGAAATACCATTATGGTATGTGACTTAAATAAGTAAAATTTAAGCCCTAAGGTATTCAATTCTCTCTAAAAATCCTTAACTTTAATTCTACTTCTCCACGAATTCCTATCCTCAACCATGTCCTCGGAGAGGTTTAGGTCTATCAAATCATGCCTAATCCTCTCATCCCAAGTCAATTTCGGTCGTCCTCTACCCCTCCTCCCCTCTATAGTAATGTTTTCTACGGATCTAACAGGATTCGTCGTCTGTCTTCTCTTTACATGTCCAAACCATCTCAGTCTCCACTCTCTTATCTTGTCTGCTATGTTCGCCACCCCTAATCTCTCGCGAAACACAACGTTTCTTATTCGGTCTAGCCTTGTGTGCCCACACATCCAACGTAGCATTCTCATTTCTGCTACCTCCATCTTCCGCACTTGTGCCTTCTTGATGGCCCAACAATCTGTTCCATATAGCATTGCAGGTCTAACTGCCACCCTATAGAATTTTTCCTTTAGTTTAGTCGGGAAACTCTTGTCGCACAATATACCTGTGGCTGCTTTCCATCTACACCATCCTACCTGAACTCGGTGGGTCACATCACTATCTAATTCCCCATCGCTCTGTACAAATGATCCTAAATACTTGAACTTCGTTACCTGCGGTACCACCTGCCCTTCAATTGTGATATGTGCGTCTTCATTGTCGTTTATCCCACCAAAATCACAGTGGAGGTACTCCGTCTTAGATCGGCTAATCTTTAAACCTTTTGCCTCTAAGGCTGTTCGCCACTCCTCAAGCCTCATGTTTAGATCTTGTTTTTTCTCAGCAAGTAACACAATATCGTCTGCGAACATCATGCACCACGGGAGAGTCCCCTGAATCGACTTTGACAACTCATCCAAGACTACTGCAAAAAGAAACGGGCTCAACGCTGACCCCTGGTGAAGACCTACCTCTACAGGAAAGAAATCAGTATCCCCTACTGGCGCACGGACACTTGTTTCACTCCTGGTATACACATCCATAATTATCTCTATGTATTTCCTTGGCACTCTTCTACCCTCCAAGCACTCCCAGAGCACCTGTCGTGGCACACTGTCGTAGGCCTTTTCTAGGTTAATAAACACCATATGTAGATCACGCTTCTTCTCCCTATACTTTTCCATTAATCTTCTTATAAGGTGTATTGCCTCTGTGGTGGAACGCCCCGGCATGAAGCCAAATTGGTTGACCGTAACCTGAGTTTCTCGTCTAAGTCTAACCTCAATCACTCTTTCCCATAGCTTCATAGTATGACTTAGTAGTTTGATTCCTCGGTAGTTACCACAACATTGGGCGTCTCCTTTGTTCTTATAGATAGGAACTACAATGCTGCTCCTCCACTGGTCTGGCATCTTACCTGATTTGAGAATACTATTGAACATAGTAGTTAACCACATGACTCCTTCCTCCCCCAGACACTTCCACACCTCGATGGGTATGTTGTCTGGGCCAACCGCCTTAGACCTTCCCATCCTCCTAAGTGCATCATTCACCTCCTCTCGTGTGATCCGTCGGCAGTAGCAGTTATTCGATTGTTGTCGTTGAAAGTTTGTGTTGTCATGTTCTTCTTGGACCTAGTCGGCTCAAATCAAATCAGACCAAATTGGGCCAAATCAAACTTTTTTTAAAAAAAATTTAAAATAATATTTATATATTTAAAAAAAATTGGAAGGTAATTGGACCTTGGTTTTAACCTGTTAACTCCAGTTTCTTGGTTTTTCTTATTGATTTGTTATGTTTAAGAGTACTTTAATTGCATAATGCAAACCTTGAATTTGAAGCTTAGAGTGGTAAACAAGATTTATTATTGGTTGGCACTTGGCGCACATATGACAGTTAACCAAAAGTCGCATACTTGTATCCCATGTGTAGTATCAACGACTTTGTTTTATAAAGTTTTGAATCATGCATGACGTTTTAAAACTTTGAATTGTGTTTCTGGTTTTAAAACTCACCTGACTTCTACCAACACATTAATGTATAGACCATATACACTTTGTTATACCCACTTTACTCCCCCTTGATACTGCTCTCTCTAATTTGCATACACATTGCATTACTTGTGTCACGTTAACACACTTGACACTTAATTCAAAAGAAAATCCTTACACATTACAACAGATGTGATACTTTCAATGTGTATTATACAAAGTGATACCATTCAAGGATTATTACATATCATAAGCATATTAATACCCCTCATTTCTTGCCACACATTTAATACACCACATGTCATTTTGACACACCTACACTCAAAAAACACCTTACCAAAAGTTCTCTCATCATTTTACGCATACAAACATCAAATTTCCCAAATATAATACACTACACAAAATGATGTCATACCAAGAGACCACAATCTAGTTAGACATGAGTACGCCCTTATATCATACAGAACACACCTATCCATTACTTACAATACACCCTTTTTATATCATTTACGTCACAAAAACACATGCATATACCAAACCATTCACCATTCTTTAGCCATAGACATACATAAAAATAATATTGTACTACAATTTATCACAATCTTGTTAAAACTCACTGCATCGTACAACATACATGCCACATATACCCATTACACAAACGATACATATAAACCTTGATACATGCCACTTAACACACCGGTATACAACCTCATACCATTCCACATGACCATAAGAGCATCTCCAACGATAGTTCTTACAGACCTCTACCTTAAACCATGTCACATCAAATTTTGAACTTCCCTAAAAAACTTTATGTTTGTAATGTATACACACGTGTATGCTAGAGTGACGTAAGAGTGGTAGCCCATCCCTTCTGTCTACTCGCCGTTTGTAACCCCAAACCTCCTAACCGAACACCACCTCGTCCGCCACTTTCCACCTCATGTGGACCTTGATACGAGGTCTTCGTAGGAGATGCTCTAACGCGTCAATTGATACCGAACGAATACCCTCTCCCAAACTCCCCACCCCCACCCTACACTACACTACACTACCCTACCCCTACACCACTCTCTCCTTCCTCCATCTCCATATGCTACATATATTTCATTTCATTCATCAAAACCAAACGCATAAGAATCTATAAATAGAAGACAAAAAAATTCGTTAAATCAAACAATGAAGCATCACCATCATCATCATCATCATCAACCCTCATCTGAGGCTGTATCTTCTTCATCATCAGCAGAAGTAGCTGTTTCATCATCGTCATCATCATCACCATCATCCTCTCAACAGCCGCCGCCGCCACAGTCGTCCGTACAACTCATGAATGCGACAACTCCGGAGAGTGACGACCAGCCGACGGCGTCGTATTGCTCGACCTCATCGTCATCATTGGAGTCCGTGACCATCGAACGGCGCGGTGAATTCGCCGCCGTGTGCCGGTGGACGATCTTCAATTTCCCTAGGGTTAAGACGAGGATATTATGGAGTAAGTATTTCGAAGTCGGCGGTTACGATTGCCGTTTGTTAGTTTACCCTAAGGGTGACTCACAGGCATTGCCTGGCTATTTCTCCATTTATTTACAGATTATGGACCCCAGAGGCACCTCCTCCTCCAAATGGGACTGTTTCGCCAGCTACCGCCTCACCGTCGTCAACCCCGTCGACGACTCCAAGTCCATTCACCGCGATTCCTGGCACCGCTTCTCCACCAAGAAGAAGTCCCACGGCTGGTGCGACTTCACCCCCTCCGGATCCATTCTCGATGCCAAGTCGGGCTTTATGTTTAATGAGGATCACTGCGTCTTGATTACCGCAGATATTTTGATACTCAACGAGTCCGTTCACTTTGTGAGGGACAACACCGAGCTGCCTGTCTCCGGTTCCGTTCCCGTTGGGGATGTCTTGAGCGGGAAGTTTACGTGGAAGGTGCACAACTTTAGTTTGTTTAGGGAGATGATCAAGACGCAGAAGATAATGAGCCCGGTGTTTCCTGCAGGAGAGTGTAATCTGAGGATTAGTATCTATCAGAGTTCGGTTAATGGAGTTGAGTATTTGTCCATGTGTTTGGAGAGTAAGGACACGGAGAAGGCGTCTGTTTCGGATAGGAGCTGTTGGTGTTTGTTTAGGATGTCGGTTTTGAATCAGAAGCCGGGGATGAACCATATACATAGGGATTCGTATGGGCGGTTTGCTGCGGATAACAAGAGTGGGGATAACACGAGTTTAGGGTGGAATGATTATATGAAAATGATGGATTTTTCAGGGGCGGAGTCAGGGTTTTTGGTGGATGATACGGCGGTGTTTAGCACGTCTTTTCATGTTATTAAGGAGCATTGCGGCTTCTCGAAGAATGGTGGGTCAATTGGAGGTAGACTTGTGAGTGGTGCTCGGAAGTCAGATGGGCATATGGGGAAATTCACATGGAAGATTGAAAATTTCACACGGTTGAAGGATATTCTTAAGAAAAGGAAGATTACAGGCCTCTGTATCAAGAGCAGAAGGTTTCAAATTGGAAACCGTGATTGTCGCCTTATAGTTTACCCTCGAGGTATGCAATGTTATAGCCCTCTTTATGAACAATTGTGTTTCTGACAGTTTAATAACAAGAAAGAATTATGTGCAGCTTCATACAGCTGAATGTTCAACTGCTTTTGTGACTGGTATTATAAATCATGTACAATTGTAAATTGAAGTCTATAACATTGTGATGAACTAATAAATGTGCCCTGCCTTGGCTTTTCACTAAATTATAGTGTTATGAGGAGGGTTGTTTGAATATAATGATTTCATTAGTGTGACCTCAGATTGTGATAATTACTTTCTACTGTGTAGGTAAACAACCCTAATCCACCTAAGAATCTTTTGCTTTCTTGAGTAATAGTTATAAATTATCGAGTTCATAGTAGCTGCAACAAAACTGATTATCAAATGATAGGATAACCATAAGCAGAATTTATCAAATACTCGACCCCATCAAACGATTTAAAAGTCATTATTGCAGCTATAAGATTTCAAAGACTCTATGTGAGAAGGGTTTGTGATTTTAACACTTTTGCTTCATTGTATCAGGGCAGTCACAACCACCATGTCATCTTTCAGTTTTCCTTGAAGTTACTGACTCACGAAACACTACAAGTGACTGGAGTTGTTTTGTGAACCACCGTTTGTCGGTTGTCAACCAAAAGATGGAGGACAAGTCTGTTACCAAAGAATCTCAGAACCGCTACTCAAAATCCGCAAAGGACTGGGGCTGGCGTGAATTTGTTACCCTCACAAGTCTATTTGATCAAGACTCTGGCTTCCTTGTTCATGATGTTGTTGTATTTTCTGCAGAAGTTTTAATCATGAAGGAGACATCTATAATGCATGAATTCACTGATAAAGAAAGTGAATCTAGTACCACTGGTGTTCTTACAGATAAGATAAACAAAATGAGTTCTTTTACATGGAAGGTGGAGAATTTCTTGTCTTTTAAAGACATAATGGAAACTCATAAGATATTTAGCAGGTTTTTTCAAGCTGGTGGGTGTGAGCTTCGTCTTGGTGAGTCATTTAGTAAATTTTCTTCTGTTTACCAAATGTTAAAATAATAATCTTTGTACTGGCTATAAGTCTGACAATCTTGTTTTTATTATTGCAGGCGTTTACGAGTCGTTTGACACAATATGCATATACTTAGAGAGTGATCAGTCTGTTGGAACTGACCCGGATAAGAACTTTTGGGTCAAATACAGGATGGCTGTTTTGAATCAAAAGAATCCTTCTAAAACCGTGTGGAAAGAGTCATCTATTTGTACTAAAACCTGGAATAACTCAGTTCTTCAATTTATGAAGGTTTCAGATATGCTTGAAGCAGATGCAGGTTTTCTTGTACGAGACACCATTGTTTTTGTTTGTGAAATCTTGGATTGCTGTCCATGGTTTGAGTTTGCAGATCTAGAGGTCATTGTGCTGGTTCATTTGCTCATATTACTTTTATCTAGTACCAACATCTAAATGCCACATAAAGCATTTTTTTATTTTAAAATTATTACTAATTATTATTTATTTTTATCTAGGTTTATGCTTCAGAGGATGATCAGGATGCTTTGACAACTGATCCTGATGAACTGATTGATTCTGAGGACAGTGAGGGAATAAGTGGAGATGAAGAAGATTTGTTCCGGAACCTTCTTTCTAGAGCCGGTTTTCATCTCTCGTATGGTGATAATCCTTCGCAGCCTCAAGTCACCTTAAGAGAAAAGCTTCTTATGGATGCTGGTGCGATAGCCGGTTTTTTAACCGGACTTCGCGTTTATCTTGACGACCCCGTTAAAGTTAAACGCTTGCTTCTACCTACCAACCTCTCTGGTTCCAGTGACGGGAAGAAAGCTGCTAAAACGAATGAATCTTCACCGAGTTTGATGAATCTTTTAATGGGAGTCAAGGTTTTACAGCAGGCGATTATTGATTTGCTTCTTGATATTATGGTCGAGTGTTGTCAACCGTCAACATCTGAAGATGATTCCTCAGATAGACCTTCTCCAGATGACACCTGTCCTTCAGAATCTTTACATCTTCATGTAAACGACAGGCTGGATTCTGGTACAGATGATATTTCTACCGCTTCAGCTGTACAAAGCTCAGACATGAATGGGAATCACACCTTTTCTCCACCTGAAACGAGTGCTGCGGCTTCTTCATCAGAAAGTTCATCTCTTCGCTCTAAAGTATGCATCGTTCTAACTTTCAGTCTCTTCTCATCATTATTAGTAAATATTTGTTTAGTGGATTATTGTGTGTTTGTAACAGACTAAATGGCCTGAGCAATCTGAGGAACTATTAGGGTTGATTGTGAACTCATTAAGATCACTAGATGGAGCTGTTCCACAGGGTTGTCCAGAGCCGAAACGCAGACCCCACTCTGCACAAAAGATTGCTCTTGTTTTGGGAAAGGCTCCAAAACATCTGCAACCTGACCTAATTTCACTTGTTCCTAAATTAGTTGATCATTCTGAACATCCACTTGCTGCGCGTGCACTATTGGAAAGACTTGAAAAGACAGACGCAGAGCCCGACTTGCTAATACCGGTAATATGTTTGCTTTTAACAACCAACAAACACGAATGAAGCATGTTCGTGCTCCTTTGTTTAAACTTTAACGCATAAATGATTGAACATGAACAGTTAAAGGAACGATGTTTTCTTGTTCGTATTTGTTCGTTAAGATAATGAACGTGCTGGCGTTTGTTTATGTTTGTTTGTTTACAGTATAAACGAACAGTTTATGAACGTAAATAATCATAGATGAACATACATAACTGAGCTAAAACCAATAAAAGTAAATGTGAACGACAATGTGTTGGGCTTAAAAAGTTACTATAACTAGATGTATTGTAATGGGTCTAACAATTTAAATGAATATATTAACGAGCCTAAAGAAACGTAAACTAACAATGTAAAAGAACAAACATAAACTAACATAAATGAACGTTTGCGAACAGAAGTGGACGAACGAGACATGTGTTAATGCTCGTTTCGTTTATTAAATAACAACTTCTGTCAAACGATTCATTTAACATTCGGTTCATTTACAAGCGTATGCAATTCGGTTATCTAACATCATGTTCATGCTCAGGCTCTTAGTGCACTTATTCAGTTGAAATGCAACAGTGAAGTATGGGAACACGTTCTGTTTCAATCTTTTCATCTTTTGGAAGACCTGAATGATTCATCACTTGCAGCAACTGCTGACTTTATCTTTAAAGCTGCATTACCCTGCAAGCGTCTTCCGGAAGCAGTACGTGCATTTAACCCGCTATATGTTTAATGATATTATTTTCAAGTTTCCAACACTTGCCAAAACATGTGTTGCTCTGTGCAGGTCAGGTCTGTTCGTACACGTTTGAAACATTTAGGCGATGAAGTTCCCTTTTGTGTTCTTGATTTTTTAAGTCAAACAGTAGCAAGTTGTACTGATGTAGCCGAAGCCATATTAAAAGACATCGAAAACGATGACGATTATGTCGAAATCGCGCCGTCAATGCCATGTGGAATTTACTTATATGGTGAAAGCGGAGGCAATCAATCATTCACTGCTCCAACAGCTAACTTTTCTGATATATACATGTTACTAGACATGTTATCCATCCCGTGCCTTGTTGCTGAAGCTTCCGGAACATTTGAGAAAATTGTGTCTCAAGGCGGAATACTTGCTGCATCAGTAGCAATGGTTTTGGAAAGAAGGTTAGCTCGTCGGTTAAATATAACATCAAAATTTGTAACCGAAAATCATCAGCATGAGGATCATGTGGAAGGTGAAACAGTTGAACAGTTGAGAGTGCACCGGGATGATTTCACTTCGGTTCTTGGTTTAGTTGAGACATTAGGGCTTTCTAGAGACTCGGGTGTGATAGGGTTTGTGAAGATGCTTTATGCTATATTGTTTAAGTGGTACGCTGATGAGCCCTACAGGTTGAGGATATTGAAACGGCTCGTTGACCAAGCCACGAGTAGTACGGATACCAGTCGAGAAGTAGATATAGATTTGGAAATTTTGGTGTTCCTTGTTTCTGAGGAACAAGAGTTTGTTAGACCGGTTTTAAGCATGATGCAGGAGGTTGCTGACCTGGCGAATTTTGACCGTGCGGCTCTTTGGCATCAGTTGTGTGCTAGTGAAGATGAAGTTATTCGTATTCGTGAAGAAACGAAAGCTGAGGTTTGTAATATGGCGAAAGAGAAGGCGATTTTGGTTCAAAAGTTGAGTGATGCTGAAGCCACTAATGCTCGTCTTAAGGTAATTATATATCTATATTTTTTTTGGGAATTTGTGCAATGAATAGTGAACTTTTTCTCTTTTTAGTTTGATCACAAAAGTTTTATGTTTTAAAATTGGGACTTAAAAGTTTTCTTTTAATTTTTTCAAGTTAGAATAGTTTTCATTTTATATAAACTGATCACAAAATTTTTGTACTTCGGAGTTTAGCCACAAAGTTTTGTTCTTGAATCGTAATTGTGCTATTGGTTATTTAGGTTTATAATAAAAAAAGTGGTTATATGTTTGATGAAATGGCAGATTGAAATGAAGGCTGAAATGGACCGGTTTGCTTTGGAGAGGAAGGAAATGAGTGAACAAATGCAGGAAATTGAAAATCAACTTGAATGGCTTCGGTCAGAACGAGATGATGAAATTGCTAAGCTTACGACTGAAAAGAAAATATTCCAAGTGAGGCTTCATGATGCAGAGGCGCAGCTTTCTCAGCTAAAATCCAGGAAACGTGACGAGTTGAAGGTATTTTTTAATAATAGTAACAATATTAGTACATTGATATTAATAAAATAGTAATAGTAATTGTAATAATATTGTTTCAGAGAATAACGAAGGAGAAAAATGCACTTGCTGAAAGACTAAGGAATGCGGAAGTTGCAAGGAAAAGATTTGATGATGAATTAAAACGTTATGCAACTGAGACTATGAGTCGTGAAGAAGTTAGGCAGTCACTAGAGGAGGAAGTTCGAAGGTTGACTCAAACGGTTGGTCAAAGCGAACGGGAAAAGCGTGAGAAAGAGGAGCAAATTGCTCGATGTGAAGCGTATATTGATGGGATGGAATCCAAGTTGCATACTTGCGAGGTTCGTTTCCTACTTTTTTCATACAGCATACTTTTTTTTTTAGTTTTTATTTTAATTTGTTTTGATTTACAAATGCAGCAATATATTCGTAATCTAGAGGGATCACTTCAAGAGGAAATGTCTAAACACGCGCCTTTATATGGGGCGGGGCTTGAGGCTCTATCAATGAAGGAGCTGGATACAATAGCCCGCATTCACGAAGAAGGGCTCAGACAGATTCGGGCTCTTCAGGGGGCCAGCCCAGGTGGCAGCCCACATACACACGGTCATAGCTTGTACGCGGGGGGCGCACCAAGTCCAATGGCGGTTGGGCTTCCTCCAAATGGGGTGGGGGTCCACGGGAATGGTGCAATTGGACCATGGTTCAACCATTCTTGAACCATGATATGAGTGATGTTGTTTTGGCTTGGTAAAAAGGACTGTTGGGGATTTGGTATTTGGAAGGTGATGGGTCCGTCCAATAGAACTAACAGTAAAGAAAATGCCTTTGGAGTTTTACCATTTTTATATTCTTGATTCAAAAGAGCAAGCATCTAGAGAAGTTTTGGTTAGTCTCATTACGTTTCAATGAATGTATTATTAGGTTAGTTTATAAATCTGACCAACGCCCTCGTAGATTTTTTTAAATCCTCGGGCGTTTGCCATAAGTGTCACTGCTTTTCAAATTAATCAATGATAGAAGTTTCCAAGATTATGTTGTAAAATTCTCCTCTTTATTAATTAATTATTAATGATGAAGGTTTATGCTGGAACCACGATCACAATAAAGTGGGAACCATAATAGTTTTAATCAAACGAACTTTGATTGAATTTATTACAGCGGTGTTGGAATCAATTCGTCGAACATGTATTTAGGGTTAGGCTCATGACTTGTATTTTATGTTTAGTCTTGGAGTTTAGCTATGTGGTCTTAGTGCAGCTGAAATGAGTTTAGTTGGACTTCGTTTAGTTAAAGGTTTCCAGTTCCTCACCTTTTGTGGTTCTCTAATGAAATCACCCCTTTATTAAGTTTCACAACTTTGAACGTAACCTTTATATTGAAAATAGTTTTGTTAGAGTCAAATACAACACAACTAAAAAATATGCATCTAAAAGTATTTTCATTTTCTAGTATTGTTCGTTTCGCCCGAATGGAATGAATTTTGGATGGAATCGGAATTGATTTCCATTTCTTAAGGTGTTTGTTTGGTTCGACATTCCAATAGGAATGTGAATATGTTGGAATTGGAATCTCAATTCCATTCGTGACGTGCTTAGTGGGCAAATGAATTGAAAACAATCACCTCAACCCCCACCAACCTTTCCCCCACTCTACTGATTACCCACAACCTTTCGTGCCAATGACCTGTATCGTTTTTATCTGACCCGGTTTCGTTTTTTTTTGTTTTGTTTTGTTTTGGTTGGTTTATTCGGTTTATTCGGCGTCGTAGGATTAAAATTACAAATTTGAGATTGAAGAAGAAATACATGCTCTAAGTGACACGGTTCATTGATTGTATTTATATATTTACTAATTTGATTCTCCCGTGTTACAGGAGTTTATTTAAGTTTTTATTTTTAATCATTTTGCTATTTTATAATGATTTATTTTATTTTTTAACGTAGTTTGTTTTAATTTAATACATATATATTAGTTTGTTATTATATTTTTTTGCGTTTGGGTATTTTCAATTGAGATGTGTAGGTTTTTAAATTTTTAACGAACAAAAATACACGAACACGAGCATGTTGATTTTTTTAAATGAATAAACATGAACACAAATATTTGTCTAATGAAAAAGTGGATGTTGATGTAGTTGACGATGACAGGTAGTATCGGAAGTTAACCGACGATGGAGATGATAGACCGGCAATGGAGAACATGTAAAGAAGATAAATTAAATTAGGGTTTGAGGATGAAAGTATTTACCAATAAATAATATCTTATAACCATTTGAGAGCTATTAGGGTTTGGTATGACCCATAACATGTGGAAAGTATTCTTTGATAATAAAGGGGGTTACTTCACAAATAAATGAGATGTTATAACCTGTTTAAGGGTTATCCGGGTTTGGTGAGACCCATGACCCGCAAAATTTATTGTTTGATTATGAAAGAGTTTCACAAATAAATGAGATGTTATAACCCATTTAAAGACTATCTGGGTTTGGTAAGACCCATACACGCGATTTTGGGTCAAATGCATGAGAAGCCTCCATTTAAAAATCAAGCAATCTGATTACTCCAAAAAAAAAGATGGAGCGACCACATCGCGACACGTATGATTTTTATGTTTTTGTTTATATATATATATACAAACACGCACGCGCGTGTGTGGTAAAAAGTTGAAATAAATATTTATAAATTTTTTTCTTTTTAAAATTCACTGTAAAAGTTCAAATTTAATAGAGTTCAAACCTTAAAGTGAATTTTGAAAAATCTTGTAACTTGTAAATATTTTTATTTATTTAAATTTATTATTGAAAAGGTTGGTTAAAACAAACAAGCAAAGCACAAAACAACAAGATAAAAACGAAATGTCTGCAGATGTCTCCAGGCGCCGCGCGAGCTACCCTTGGCCCCTTGGCCGCGCGGTGCGGCGCGCTCAGGGGGGGGGGGGGGGGTGGCCCAGCTCCTCTAGTGTGGTTTGGTTCGCGTCCGGAAGTTCGTTTTTGATGTATATTAGTCGTTTTAAAGCCGTTTTCGAATCCGTAAAAGGGGTTTTTCAAATTAAACAAATGGGAATGATTTGGTAACATAAAAATCCAATATTTTATATATCATGAGTTTCGGTTTACAAAACGGGTCGGTTTACAACATAGAACAATACAAATACGAATACAATCGGGACCCGAATTTGACGAGTATCCTCTACTTTAGGAAATTTCGTCCCGAAATTAAGACGAAGATGGTGATGCAAACAAATGTGGATACCCCTCTTTCATTGTGTCTTCTCGTTCCCAAGTGAATTCCGCGCCACGCCGTGATTCCCATCGAACTTTAACTAACCGAATACGACCACGCTTGGTTTTCTTCTCGTTGCGATCCATGATCTCAATGGGTCGTTCAACCATGATCATGACTCATCGACATGTATTTCGTCGAGAGGTATATGGAGATTACCCTCGGCTAAGCACTTTTTAAGATTCGAAACATGAAATGTCGGATGAACACCGACAAGTTCTTGCTGTAATTCGAGTCGATAAGCTACTTTCCTAACACGCTCAAGGATTTTGAAAGGACCAACGAAACGTGGAGCTAGCTTACCTTTCTTTCCGAAACGGACTACCCCCTTTCCAAGGAGATACTTTTAGAAGGACAAGATCGTCAACATTAAATTCTATCGGTTTTCGCCGTTTGTCGGCGTAACTCTTTTGACGACTTCTAACGGCTAGGAGGTTCTTATGGATTTGATCGATGACGTCAGTAGCTTCTTGGACCATTTCGGGTCCCATGATTTGAGCTTCACAGATTTCGTTCCAACTAATCGGAGATCGACATTTACGACCGTAAAGAGCTTGAAATGGAGCCATATCAATGCTAGAATGGTAGCTATTGTTGTAGGAAAACTCGATGAACGGAAGATGAAAATCCTAATTCCCACCGAAATCAAGAACACACGCTCGTAGCATATCCTAGAGTGTTTGAATTGTACGTTCGGATTGACCGTCAGTTTGAGGATGATAAGCGGTGCTAAGATCGAGACGAGTTCCCAAGGCTTCATGAAGAGATCGCCAAAAATGAGAGGTAAAACGAGCATCGCGATCAGAAATGATAGTCAATGGCAAACCGTTTCGGCACACGATCTCCCGAACATAGATTTGAGCAAGCTTCTCGACGGAATACTTCTCGCGGATTGGAATGAAATGAGCAGATTTGGTTAAACGATCGATGATCACCCAAATACTATCGTTGCCTTTTTGGGTACTGGGTAATTTAGTGATAAAGTCCATAACAATGTCTTCCCATTTCCAAACGGGAATCGGTGGTTGCTCAAGTAGACCAAAAGGTCTTTGATGCTCGGCTTTAACTTTTGATCAAGTAAGACATTTAAATAAAATCAACGCTACATCCTTATCATACCCGGCCGCCAAAAGGTAGCACGAAGATCGAAATACATCTTATCCGCACCGGGATGAACGGAATACCGCGAATTCTGAGCTTCGTCGAGTATACAAGTACGAAGATCATAGCGATTAGGAACCCACAAACGATTGAGAAAGTACAAGAGACCATCGGGTTTGGTTTCGAGTTGAAGTTCGGCACCACATGACATTTTTTCGTACATGTTACCTTCTTAAACGGAGGTACGTTGAGCTTGGAAGATACGAATTTGAAGATCGGTTTGAACAACGACGCTTAGAAGCAGGACAGATTTAACATTAACCTTTCGACTTAGGGCGTCGGTGACAACATTGGCTTTGCCGAGATGGTAGCGAATCTCGCAATCGTAATCACTAAGTAATTCGGCCCATCGTTGTTGTCTCACGTTGAGATCTTTTTGGTCAAAAATATGTTGAAGGCTTTTATGATCGGTAAAAACCACACATTTTGTACCATACAGGTAATATCTCCAGATTTCGAGAGCGAAAACAACGACACCAAGTTAGAGATCATGAGTCGTATAGTTCCTCTCGTTGACCTTTAGTTGCCTTGATGCGTAGGCGATGACTTGACCTCGTTGCATGAGAACACAACCAATTCCTTGATGAGAGGCATCGCAAAATACAACAAAATCGTCGTTTCCATCGGGAAGGGTTAGAAAGGGAGCATTGCAAAGCATGTCATTGAGAGTAAAAAGCGCTTCCTCTTGCTTTGAACCCCACATGGTTTCCATTTGTGAGTAAGGGAGGTAAGAGGCAAATAGATCTTGGAAAAATTTCGAATGAAACGCCGATAATATCCGGCCAAACTAAGGAAGGGTCGAATTTCCGTGGGAGTCGTTGGAGTTTTCCAATCCTTAACGACCTCAATTTTAGCGGGATCAACATGAATACCTTTGTCGTTTACGATATGTCCTAAGAATTGAACTTTCTCTAGCCAAAATTTGCATTTGGAGAACTTGGCATAAAGTTGTTCGTTTCTAAGGAGCTCGAGAATGAAACGCAAATGATGCTCACGTTCGGCTTTGGATTTAAAGAAGATGAGGATGTCATCAATAAAGACAATAACGAATTTATCAAGGAATGGTTTGCAAACGCGGTTCATGAGGTCCATAAATACCGCGGGTGCATTTGTTAACCCAAAGGGCATAACCAAAAATTCGAAATGTCCATATAGAGTACGGAAAGAGGTTTTAGGAATGTCTTCTTCGCGAACACGCAATTGATGATAACCCGATCGAAGATCGATTTTGGAGAAACAAGTTGCGCCTTGAAGTTGGTCGAATAGGTCGTCAATACGTGGCAAGGGATATCGATTTTTGATGGTGAGTTTGTTATGTTCTCGGTAATCGATGCACATACGAAACGAACCATCCTTCTTTTTCATGAAGAGAACGGAAGCGCCCCAAGGAGAAGAGCTAGAATGAATGAAACCTTTATCGGAAAGTTCTTCGAGTTGATTCGACAATTCTTGCATTTCTGACGAGGCTAGACGATAAGGAGCCTTAGCCACGGGCATCGCGCCGGGCACAAGATCGATGAAGAAGTTAATCCAACGAACAGGAGGAAGACCGGTGACGTCATTGGGAAAGAAATCAAGGAAACCACGAACAATGGAAATATCTTGGATTTTCCTTTCCTTTTTGTCTTTTGTCACCGAGAGAGCTAGAAACGAAACGTACTTTTAGCGTAAGTACTTTTGCGATTAGGAGCACGACATGAGATTAAGTCTTCTAGAATAGCGTTTCCAAAGACTTTAAGAATTTTACCATTGACGAGCGGAATGCGAATGAATTTTTCAATTTGGCACGGTGCAAAGATAACCAATCCATGCCTACTATGACATCAAAACTTCCCATTTGAACTTGGTAAGCTTGGCTTTGGTAGTAGGGAACTGTCATGGTTTGGGCTTGGTTTGCGAAGGTTAAACGTGGGCAATTGTTGCGGAAATGGTTAGGATCTCCACAATTGAAGCATGCTCGGGGTTGTTGGGGTTGGTTTGGTGGTTAGGGTGCATAACGGTTTTGGGAAATTTGGGGAAAGGTCCTTGGTTGGTTTGGTTGGTTAGGTTGGGTTCGTTGGGCGGATCGGCATGTGGTGTTGAGATGGCCAAATCGGTTACAAATGGTACAATGGCGACAAGGCATGTTTGGTGGGTGGTGAAGTTGGCAAGTGTTGCATAGTGGGGCGATACCGGTATAGGGTCTTCGGTTTTGGGGAGGAGCTTGGGTTTGATTTTGTTGTTGTGGTTGGGTAATAGCAAAGTTTCAGTAGTTGGTTTTGGGTTTGTTGTTGTTGTTGTTGTGTCGGGATGAGTTGGAGTAGTCTATGGCTTGTGGTGCGGGTTCAACCTTGGCTTGAGGTGCAGGCTCGGGCTTGGCTTTCTCACTCGGTTTCTTGAGAGTTAGAGTACCCGCCTTCACAAGATTTTCCGATAGCGCACCGGCTAAAGTGATGGCGTCCTCAAGATTCACGGGTTTGCTACTCATAACGGAGTCCCGGATTTGCATTGGTAGGCCCCTAATATATTTTTCAAGTTCATGTTCGGTAGGGGTAACCAAGTGAGGGACGAGGATTCTCAACTCGTGAAAACGAAGTGAGTAGGCGGCGTTATCACCACTTTCTTGTTTTAGGTTCCAAAATTCTTCCTCAAGCTTTTGGAGTTCATGTTTGGGACAAAATTTATTCATCATAAGCGCCTTGAGATCAGACCATGGAAGAGCCATAGCCGTATCTGAACCTTGGAGGTGCATAACACTACCCTACCATGTTAGAGCGGTTTTTCTAAACATGCTTAAAGAGAAATTTGTCTTTTTCGCTTCGGGTAATTCGCTATGTCGAAACACACTCTCAATCGATTCGACCCATTGCAACAAGGTAGTCGCACAGTTGGTTCCAAGGAACTCGGATGGGTTGGCATTAGTAAATTGCTTGTACAAGTAAGATGTGGGTTTGGGCTCAACAGGTGCAACAACGGGTGTGGGATGGTTAGCTTGGATTTGGGTCACAAGTTCGGGAATCACAACGGCCATTTGCTTGACGATAAATGCGGCCATACGTCGGTTGGTGTTCTTGCGCCGTCTTAGTGGAGGCATGCTAAAAGATTAATAAGAAAATGGAATAAGTTTTTTTTTGGGTAAAAAGAAATGAATATGAAGGTGTAATAAAAAAATAAAATAGGATGAAGTTTAATTTATTGATTGTGAATCCTAGAGTTAGTAAGGAGGAGATGTTAGTGTTAACTAAAAATGTAAATCTTTGCATATAAACAACAAAACCGAAAACATTAGTAAATGGTTTTTGAGAGCTTAAAGCTTGAAAATTTGAGATTTTGAGATTTATAGAGTCGGAAAATCGTACATGAACCACCATGATTTGATAATCCAACACTAAATTTTTTTATAAAACAACATATTGGAGTCTAAACATGTGTACGAACTACCGTAACTTTTTCTTGTTTTTGACATCAAATAACGATAATAACACAATAAATCGAGATACAACGTCATGTCAAAACACTAGTCCACGAACCACCGTAGTTCTATTGTTTTGACACCGAAAAATTAGGATGGCAACCGGAACGCTCTCATTCGACTACTTTAAGTATTGGCATTTATAACATGATTTGTGGCCTAGAAAACGAGCATTATAATTCAACCATCCCAGTTAAGTAAATTACCTTCGATTCTTGGAATCTTTTTGTCAAATGGTCATTTTATAATGTCTCGTTTCCTATGGTGGCTACATACCCGATATAAATGCAACCTTTAAGGGATTTGAAACAACGGGATCCAAGTTAATCTTTTAATCCATAAAACACAATGAAAATCTACTTTTTCTGTTTTAATGTAAGGATACCTTGGAAATACTATGAAAGTGTGTGTATGTGAACATTTAGGATATTGGTGAATTTTAAACAAGTTTATAAATAACATGCGATATGAACAATTAAAATAGAGTAAACACGTATAAGCACACATATAGGACCCTAAGCACAACAATTCTAGGTCGTTACCTCTAACCACATATCCTATTGTCATGGCTCTGATACCAATCTGTCACACCCCGACCAAAGGCGGCGGAACATGCCAAGGTGTAACGATTGCCCATAAGCACATGGCACTATTTATAGCGACAATATTTAATAAACTCATTTCATTTCACATCATCGAAAATGTCACATAACAATATTCATAACAAGTCATAACAAAATATAACAAAATATAGCAAATCAAATGTTGTTCATTTTTGCTAATATCCTAGAGGTATTTGGGACGTTTTCTCCACAAGCTCCATAATCAACCAAGATGTAAACCAGTAACATTTCATAAAATAAAGTTTATCAACACAAAGGTTAGTGAGAAATTCATAAGTTTGAGTATATAATATATAGTAAGGAAAAGCCACAAAACTAGTATAAGAAACAATAAATAAAAAGCAATAATTTGGATAAAATCGCTAATAGATTTACGTTAGCGACACCTAACAACAAGGGGATGCCAAATAGTCTAGGATTTAATAGTTATCGTTAATTGCATTACGTTAAAGACACCTTGCTACAAGGGAATGTCAAGTAGTCTAGGATTTATAGATCAACCAACCAAAAGCGAAAAACACATAGGCATAGAATCATAGAACACCAAATCGAGCAAGTATTTAAGTAAAATATACAATAACGTTTGTGGTTTAAGACCCAAGTATAAAACATTTAGTTTAGATAAGATGATATGCCACCCCCAAAATAAAAGATAGAAAACGGGGTATGAAAGTACTCACATTCAAGTAATAAACTTGAAAAGTTGATAATTTGGAGATTTTCCGGAACGACGGGTTTAACGTATGAAGCCTAAATAAAAGAAAGTATTGGATTTAGAAAGGTTGTCTTGAAGATCTTTAAATAAAATAATTGTTGCAAAAAGTAAACAATCAAGTTCAAGGTTTAAAATATAACTATTTAAGAATTTATAATAATAACCCTTTATAAATGTAAGTTTGTCCAAAACCGGGTTAAAGTATCTAACCTTAATATTTACTTAACCTATGTTAAGTAATAAGGTGAGAAAAATGCTAAAGTGCAAGTTCCTTTGGGATAAAGATACTAAAACGGGTCTTTAACGAGTGTTCGGGTCTTGACAAATGGTCAAACCCAAAGTCAACTTTCCAAAATAATGAATGTTATGAGATAACTCAATAAAACTTAATAAGACTTAACCGAGTATGTAGATCTATTGTTTAAGAACTAACAACGTACGTTAAGCGAGTGTCGGTTTTGTCGGTCCAAACTTTGTTATGTGATCAAGTTGGATCCAACATTTCTAAGTACTTAAGAAAATAATTAAAATCAGTTTGAAAACTATTTTTAAAGAAATATACAAGTCTTGATAGCTAAAAACAAACTTGTGTGTCTTAAGCGAGTAAAAATCGGATCGGTTCGGTTTCCATCTCACAACAAGTTCATAGATTGATTCCACATACTCGTATATCATATATCTTGTATAATAATGTACAAATGAAAATATTTAAGTTCTACAACTAAAAAGTCATCAACAAGTCTTTTTAACAAAAGTTCGATTTGGTTCGGTTTCCATCTCACAATGGGTTCATAGATGGTCTCCACATACCCAAGACTTGTACATGTGACTAACAAACTAAAATGAGCAGAAGTTAAGCATAAATAATATGTGCAAACAAGTTATGTGAGTGTATATATATCAAGAACACGAAGTCCTCTATGAAGCCTTGCCTTACGAGGTCCGAAACTTAACCAACCGGAGCCAGATAAGTAACTACCAAAGGTAAAAAGGGGTGTGTATTATATATATGTTGTACCACCATAAACAAGTATTAATAAGATTATATAAGCTAATTAGGTAGAAAGATTAAACTCGGTTTGACATTTGGAAGTCAAACCTTCAAGAACACTAAGAAAATAAAACCTTGAACCTATGGAGTTTGAGAGAGAATTTGGAGATGTAGCAAGAGTAAAATGAATAAGATGGGTGTGTATATATAGAGTAAGGGTCAAAGCTCCTTTGCAAGGTTCTCTTTTATGTTTACATGTAAATAGGTTGGTTAAACAAACAAGCAAAGCACAAAATAACAAGATAAAAACGAAATGTCTCCAGGCGCCGTGCGAGCTCCTCTTGGCCCCTTAGCCGCGCGGCACGGCGTGCCTAGGGGGGGGGGGCTGGCCCAGCTCAGAATTTCGTTTTTGATGTATTTTAGTCGTTTTAAAGCCGTTTTCGAATCCTTAAAAAGGGTTTTTCAAATTAAACAAATGGGAATGATTTGGTAACATAAAAATCCAATATTTTATATATCATGAGTTTCGGTTTACAAAACGGGTCGGTTTACAACATAGAACAATACAAATACAAATACAATCGGGACCCGAATTTGACGAATGTCATAATAACAGTCACATTGAAACTCGCATTGTCTTAACACTAAATTCCTTAAGATAACCATATGTTGATTTTTAACATATATATATATAATTAATGAATTTACATTAAAATTATAACGAAATGAGTTTTTTTACATCTAAAATCTTAAAAAAATTGTTGTTTTACATGTAAAATGATGAGATTTGTAGTTTTACTCGTTAACTGGTAATGAAAAGTGTTATTTTACATGTAAAATATTAATTTTACATGTAAAATCTTAAAGAACTGTTGTTTTACATGTAAAATGTTAATGCGATTTGTTGTTTTACGTGTAAAATGTTAATGAAAAGTGTTGTTTTACATGAAAAATATTAATTTTTACATATAAAATCTTAAAAAACTGTTATTTTACATGTAAAATGTTAAATGGTATTTGTTACTTTATGTGTAAAATGTTAATGAAAACTGTTACTTTTACATGTAAAATATTAATTTTTACATGTAAAATCTTAAAGAGCAGTATGTGAAATGTTAATGAGATTTGTTGTTTTACGTGTAAAATGTTAATGAGAATTGTTATTGTACATGTAAAATCTTAATGAACTATTGTTTTACATGTAAAATGTTAATAAGATTTGTTGTTTACATGTAAATTTTAATGAAAAGTGTTATCCTCCCAAGCTAAAAAAAACCTAAACCCCATAAAACCTAAACTAAATTCAAAGGCTAATTCGAGAATTTGTTTTTTGGAACGGGGGGTGATGTTAGATAAACATTTTGTTTATTTTTTTTTTATTTTTTTGTCTTTTTTTTATAATACTTTTATTATTTTTCAAAGACTTAACCAAGATTTTGTTTTATGGAACGGGGGATGCTATATAAACATTTTGGTGTTTTTACTTCTTTAGTTTTTTTGTTTTATAAAATTTTAATTATTTTCCGAAGGCTAAACCGAGATTTTTTTAAACGGGGGATGCTAGATAAGCATTTTTGTATTTTCTATTTCTTTATGTTTTCATTTTTTTTATAACTTTTTCAATTATTTTTTGTAGAGATTTTTTCTCCTTACAAAAATGATGGGATGTAGATGATTGAGGGTGTACCATAAGTATTGTAACACTTGACAAACATTTATCACTAATGTAATCATGATTATCAATATAATATCATTTTATTAATATAATATTTCTTTATTAAGACTCAAAATCTTGCAAAGTCAACAAAAAGTCCAATTTTTGACAAGTTACGAGCATAACGAGAAATAACCTCCGGCAGCGGGTCAGAAAATATATAAATCATTAATATGATAAAATGGCCCAAAAAATTTAAAATATATGTTAAAACATTAGAGATAATGTATAAACATAATTTTAGAATGCTCGAATCGCATAAACTGAGAAATAAGTAAACGAAAGCCAGTACAGGACACGAAAAGGACCCAACACAAACTATTTTTAGAAAAATAGTTTTTATAGTCCATATTGTCAGGAATTTGATTTTGTTCAAAGTCTGACAAAAATTATTAAAAATGAGATTCGAATGATTATCTAAAACTCGAAATACGTTAAACCGATTAACCAAACTAATTATATTAACCCAACCCTTCACCTCCAACCCCCCCCCCCCCCCTTGGCCGGCTCCATGTGACACCTCACCCTCCACCTCTTTTCATTCCAATCATAATAGACCAACTCAAACCCCAATCATTACCTCGACTAATGAGTTGTAATCACCCAAGCTAATCCACATTACACTACATCATCTTACTCATATAACCTATCCCTCTCTTACTCTATCTATATACACAGCGCACACACACACACACACATAAACATCACAATATAAATTCAAATCATACACACACACACACACTCATATTCAAGTAAGATCAAGATCAAGATGATGATTAGCAACCAGGAAGGAGGATTAGAGAAAGGAACACCACACACACAACCGCCACATTCTTATCTTCATCCTAGGATCTTTAAAAACTCAAGTAAGTTATGATTATGAGTTAATTTCTATGGTTAAATAGGTTATATTATGTGTTCTTGAGTTGAGATTGATCTTAAAGATTTTAAATTATGGATGTGTGTGTGTGTGTATGTGAGCCGTGTGTGTTTATGTTTGTGTAAAGGGAGGTATTGAACCCACTTATACATGCATACATTCATCTTGAAGTTCATATTTGGATTGATACGACTGTTTTGAAGTGTTGTTAGAATTTTTTATATTTAGGTGAAATCATGGATGAATATGATGTTTGAGTTTGATGTTAGGATGAATTTTGGGTAGTTAATGATCAATTGGATTAATGGATTGAGCATAATCTATTGAATTGCGAGTGTTGAATTTGAAATTGGCAAGAACTTGTTCATAGTTTGCAATTTGGGGATTCTTGAATTACTTGGATTATTTGATGATTTTGATTAATTAATGAAATTCAAAAGTGATATGGATTGATATTAATTGATATTGAGAATAGGATGTATGCTAGTTGAATCATAACACTATTAATTTGACAGATAATACTTGAAGATTGTTGAAATTGTTAGATTGCCAAATGAAGAAATTTTGTTGAATTAATAGATAGAATCTTTGATTATGATATGAATACTTAGCAAAAATATTTTTGATAGACAATAAGTTACTTACTTGAATTAGGATATAATACATTGGTTTATCATATGGATCAGTTGTCACCTACTTGCTAGAAATAGAAACTTTGAAAACTTGAATAATGCAAGAATCAAAATCTAAATAGAACAATAGGATGCATGAAACTATGTCAAACTTGTTGAATGAGATAAACAAGATTCATTCTTAATCATGATTGAAAGATTTAAGTAGATAGATTTATCAAAGATTAAAATTTATTATAATAGGAAACTTTGTTGACTGAACACTTAGGATATTCAAAAGGTTGATTAGTAAATAATGAAATCCTTGAATTTGTGCATAGATGATGATATGATGATGATAGGAATGATCATACGATTGTTAGATTGATTTAAAAAAAGAACATACGTGATAAAACATACATGTTAGAACATTCCAAATAGGAATAAAGAATATAGTTGAAAAGTGTAAATTTCGTTTGTTGTGAGAGTCATGATGACAATTTGGATATTGAATTTTAAGTATTATAATGATGTTTCTTCATATATGAAATGATAAGTTTGATTATTGTTATTATTAGTAAACTTAAGTTATGAATTAGGAGCTTAAAATTGATTTAAATGTGTTATATGAGATTATGTGCTCAAATATAGAAATAAGGGTGAATTATATGTTATAATGTGTATATATATTTCATAGGATAATTGGTGTGGACTTACTTGGTTTATTTTACTTGTCTTTAACTTTAACGGTTGAAAAATCAGTTTTTAAACATAAACCGACACCATGATTAGGGACTGTTTTAGAGAAGCCCCTGAATTTTCAAAATAATCATATATATCATAAGTTAATATATGATAAGAGGACAAGATTGCAAAACTTGGTCCTAAAAGGTTCATGTCGCAAAAACCAACACGAAAACATTAAAATTTGCTATTTTAAGAAAATGTTAACTAAATTGAAAAATAACATGTTTTTTGTAAAATAACTCCTAAAACTTAACTAATATATATGTAATAAGTGTTTTCCAAGACTTAAAAGTTACACGAAAAGTTGAACGGTTATTTTTAAACACAAAACCGACAAAACCGGCAAAACCGACAAGATCCATTGAAAATTATAAATTAATATTTTCTTAAAACTTTCCAACAACTAAAACTTTAATAATTATCATATTTATATATTTACTTTATTTATTAATTAATTTAGTTATTAAGAAAATAGTTAACAAAACCGAACTATACTTACTTGTTAACTTGACTAGATAAGAAATTACTTGGTTATGTGTTTGGGTGGTCATTAGACTAGGATTAACAAATAAAAGATACAAACTAAAACCAAGTTTTTTTTAAAAAAACATGTACTAATATAGGACACATAATTTTTGTAACGAAAAGCTTCAACCGTGAGTTTCTCTATCGACCTCATCGTTTTCGAAATGCTTTTATTGTGTTTTGGGGAGAAAAGCGTATTCTTTCTACTGATTTTATTGAAATTTTAATAAAACATTTTATTTTAAATAACTGTTAACCGAATTAATAAGGGCACATAAATATTTGTAGATCTATTGGGGTGACGCCCCCCACTTCCAATCACGTTGGATTAAAAGTGAGAATATTTTAAGTATGGTAGGTATCGAGTTATCAATTTTGATAGTCATACACTTGTTTTATTCCTTGTTAGTCTACAACAGTACGATTTGTTTAAAAAATAAAATGCTATGTTTTATTATTAAATTTTAAAGATATAATTACAATGTTAAAAGAACGGTAGGAAAAGATTACTACCATTGCTTATGTTAAAGGATTATGAATAATGGTCGTTGAACCATTGTATGGTGAGAATTGAGAAATGCTAAAGTATTCGTTTACTATACTTTCCGATAAATTGATATAATATTTTTTACTATGATTTTTATGATGACCTGAACTGAATTTTCATTTGCCATACCTTCGTTATTATACACATAAATATATATCTTCATATATATATATATATATATATATATATATATATATTATTTTTAATAAAGAGTACTCACCAACATTCGTGTTGACGTTTATTTTAATATGCTTTTCAGGTAAGTGATGAATTCGAGGGGACAAGAAAAGGGAGAGTTTGGAAGAGTGTTTGAATAATGTGGAAACTAGGATTATAATAAACCATGCAGTAGCACGTGTAAAACTCCAAGCATGTAATAAATATTTTTATTAAACAAAACTTAAACTTTTATTATCAAATATTTTGTTTTATTATGATTGACTATCGGCATCTGTCACGACCCGAATGCCTTAGTTAAAGTCTTTTGTTGACTTGATTAAGGTTTTCGGGGTTATATAGAAGTTGGTATCAGAGCCAATCATTATAGAGAATTATAAAATTTCAAAATTTTCTAAACTATAATCGTATATTCAAACAGACGCTCTTTTCCCGTTTTGCGAAGCTGGAAGGTATATATATATATATATATTATGATTAAGTACTTATTACTAACTTTACTTAATATGCTTTCTAGATGGCGCCACCACACGTGATACTGACAGATTCCGAGTCTACGGCTGAGGGTGCATCGGCATCCCCGATTGTTTTCTGACCCGTGATAGCCCTGGGTCACCCTGGATCGAGTTCGAGGGCTACACCTCTTAGTGTGTACTTGAAAAAGTTCCCCGAGATGACTATGAGGCGAACACCTCCACCGTGGCCCCACCTCCGACTAAGACCCCACCACCATCACCGCCTCTTCTAAAGAAGCCGGTGATAGTGAAAGGCCCCACCGATGTCGACCGTATCACCTCCCTCAAAGGGAGGGTGGCAGCATATGAGATCATTATCCATGATTTCATAAATCGCCTCGACGCTATAGAGCACAAACAGGGAGGAGAGGACCAGTCATCAATGCCCCATGTCACTACATGTTCGTCATTGAAAACCAGGGAGTGAACACGGAAGCATGGGTAGGGAGTCTAGAGTCCAAGAACGATGTTATTGGACCTTGTGTTCATAACTTGATGGGCCTCCACCAGTTTAGGCCCCCTAAGTAATGTTTGTCAGTTGATGGTAGTTGTTGTGTAATTAACTTAAACTTGTTATCTTTTATACTACTTTAGTTGTGGTGGGTGGACAACATTGAGGTGTAGTATGTATTACACCTTGCATTTTTGTATAATCTTTTGGTAGTAATAGACCCCCCCCCTTGTATGGTTGTTTAGATTATGAATTATGATATGCTGATCTTTAAGTTATAAATTTTTTATTTCAAAACTAACAAAATATATTTTTTTAGGGATATTTGTTTTTAATACTCCTAACTTTCTCACATTGGTAGATAACACTCTCAACTTTCGATTTGTCACCCACCACTCCCAACTTTCACCCTATTTTCCTGTACCACTCCCCGTCTAAATGAACACTAACCTCGTTAATGTTTTGGACTAAAAATGCCATTCAAATTAGTCGAGGGGGTGAAAAAGAAAATTATATTGTTTAACATATACCAAATTTGCCTCCAACCAACCCTAGATCAAGCATTACCACTCCATCCTCATCTATTACCACCACCACTACACCTCTGGTCCAACACGAACCCATCTACAACATATCGATTTGAAGTAATCCTTTACTAGCCGAAAACGAGTTGCAGGTTTCTGGCGAACACCATATCCATTATTTCACCGCCCACCGTCCCAAAACCGCAACCCCCGCCCCCTGCCACCACCAGTGTCTCACTCAGCCACATTCCGGGATCGCCTATGTGCCGGAAAAACGAGTTGCAGGTTTCCAGAGGGCACCATCTTCATCATATCTCCACCGGTGCACAATCTTCATGATCTCCATCACCTTGTTACAACTCTGAACCATCTCCATTTTGTGAAAGCCAAGATAGCCGGAAAACTCAAATTCGCCGGAAAAAGCTAGGTCGCCGGAAAAACAAGGTCACCGGAAATGAAGGTTGTTGAGGTTGTACAATTACCATCGTCCCTGTCTTGTCGTTGTATTGGAAATTTGTCGAAGAACAGGGAAGCCAGACCAGATCGTCACCGAAAAACATGACAGACCATATTTCTCCCTCTCATCGACTTTCTCTTTCTTTGATTCATAATCTCTTACTCTATGTGGTAGCTTATGTGTGTTAAAAATAAAAATTTTGTTTTACCCCCTCAACTAATTTGAATGACATTTTTAGTCCAAAACATCAACGAGGTTAGTGTTCAATTAGAAGGGGAGTGGTATAAGAAAATATTGTGAAAGTTGGGAGTGGTAGGAGACAAATCGAAAGTTGGGAATGTTATTTACCAATGAGGGAAAGTTGGGAGTATTAAAAACCAATATCCTTTTTTTAAGATTAAGAAATCATGGCGCCTAAAACAAGACGAACTACTACTAATCAAGCATCCAGATTACCATCTTCTCAAGAAGAGTTAGCACAATTAATCGCCCAACATGTAAACACGACATTCGATCAACGTGAGGCTAACCGTATTCAAACCACCCGAAACACAACTAATAATGAAATCGAAGAGACTCTTAGAACCGAAACTCTAAACGATGATCCCTCAGGTAGCACGGTACACGGGTGGTCATACAAAATTTTCAAGGTTGTGGCCTGAAAGAATTTACCGGAGCTGAAGGACCTTTAGAAATTTTCAGATGGATCGAGAAATGGAGTCCGTCATGAAAATCAGCAATTTTACCCCTCTAGATAGGATAAAATATGGGTTATGTTCATTCCGTGATGAAGCACTTGAATGGAGGAACTCCTTAATTCAGAATTTAAGAGAAGACACCGCTTACCGTCTAACCTGGGAGGAACTAAAAGAGATGTTACTGAAGAGTACTGCCCACGAAACGAACTCCAGAAAATCAAATACAAATTCTGGCAGTTAAATATGGAATGTGCCGACATCGGTGGATATACCTCGTGATTTAACGCGTTGGCACGACTAGTAGCCTGACTGGTTACGCTCGAATATGCACGAATAAAGAGGTACATCTGGAGCTTAGCTCCCGATATCCGAGGAATAATCACCTCATCTAAACCAACCACCGTCCAGTCGGCCAGAGAATTGGCAAAATCCTTGGCTAATAATGCAGTTCGTATGGGGATACTGAAAGACACTGGAAAGAAAGCGGTCACCCAAGAACTCGAACGAAACCTAGCCAGTGTGAATCAAAAACCCGGCAAACTCAAGCGAAAGTGGAATGGGAACCCTGGAGGACAGTTCAAGAGGACCTGGAGGAAGATTTTGACAGACGACCTCATGTAAAAAGTGCATGAAGAATCACCCTGGTGAATGTTGGAGATGCAACGGATGCGACCGGCTCGTCACCTAACTCGCGATTGTTATGCCAAGATCACACCATCCGGTTCGGGAACCCAAAACCCGGGATGTTTTGAATGCGGTGTTATAGGACATTATAGAAAAGATTTCCTAAACTCAAGGGTCAAAACACCAAAGGCAAGGCATTCAAGATGAACGCGAAAAAGGCCCGGAAGGATTCATCTCACCGGTACGTTTGAGATGAATCCTATGGTTGTGAAACCAATGAAGTCACTATGGTTATGTGCTTGAATGCCTTGCCTTTGGTGTTTTGACTATGGTTATGTGCTTTTCGATAATCACTATGGTTATGTGCTTTTCGATACCGGAGCCGACTTAAGCTTCGTTTCCAAAAACATTTGAGCCTCTACTTGGACTAGAAACCACTAAGTTAGATATCAAATACTCTATCGAGTTCTCTAATGGAAAGTTAATAGAAACCAATGAAGTCGCACGTAACTGTAACATTGTATTAGAAAACCATAAGTTCAATATCGATATTTTACATGTCGAATTAGGCAGTTTTGATGTAGTTGTGGGAATGGACAGGCTGTCCAAGAATGGAGCTGAAATAGTATGCTAAGAAAAGCTAGTTCGTTTACCAATCCAAAATGGTGAATTCCTAGCTATCCAAGGCGATCAATGTAATTCCGAATTAAAACTCACCAGTATCATGAAAACCCATAAGATGCTACGCAAAGGATATCCGACATTTCTCGTTAACGTAGTTGATACAATATCCAAAGAGCGAAAGATAGACGATATTCCCACTGTTCGAGACTTTCCAGAAGTATTCCCTGAATATTTTCCTGGGTTACCTCCTCAGCGACAGGTTGAATTCAGAACCGATCTGGTTCGCTCCGATAGCTCGATCTTCGTACAGATTAGCACCATCGGAAATGCAGGAGTTATCCAATCAGCTTTGGGAATTAGTGGATAAAGGATTCATAAGACCGAGTTTCTCACCTTGGGGAGCTCCAGTCTTATTCGTGAAAAGAAAGACGTCTCTTTTCGGATGTGTATCGATTACCGAGAACTAAAAAAACTCACCATTAAGAATCGGTACCCACTACCGAGGATTGATGATTTGTTTGACCAGTTGCAAAGATCCATCTATTACTCAAGGATTGATCTGCGATCCGGATACCACCAACTACGAGTTGCTGAAGAGGATATTCATAAAACTACTTTAGAACTCGATATGGCCATTATGAATTTTCGGTCATGCCATTTGGTCTAACAAATGCACCTGCTGTATTTATGGACCTTATGAACAATGTTTGTAAGCCATACTTGGATAAATTCGTGATAGTATTTATCGATGATATACTTATTTATTCACGAACCAAGGAAGAGCATGAGAAACACTTGAAATTAATCCTAGAATTGCTGAAGAAAGACGAATTATTTGCCAAATTCTCTAAATGTGATTTCTGGCTTCGAGAAGTCCACTTTCTAGGGCGTGTAATTAATGAAAACGGGATTCATGTTGACCCACAAAAATTGAAGCAATTAAGAATTGGGAGACACCAAGTTCACCCAATGAAGTGCGACAATTTTTTGGGATTGGCTGGTTATTAACGTAGATTTACCGAAAACGTTTCCTCCATAGCTCAACCTTTAACCCAGTTAACCTAGAAAGACAAGAAATATGATTGGACCGAAAAGCTAGAAGAAGCTTTCTAGCTACTTAAGCAGAAGTTGTGTAGTGCACCAATCCTATCACTTCCAGAAATAGACGGATTTGTATTTTATTGTGATGCTTCACGATAAGGACTCGGATGCATGCTTATGCAACGAGATAAAGTGATAGCCTATGCATCACGAAAACTCAAGGTGCATGAAAATAATTACACAACCCATGATCTGAAACTAGGAGCTGTGGTATTTACTCTCAAAATATGGAGACATTACCTCTATGGCACCAAATGCACGATCTTCACTGACCATAAAAGTCTCCAGCATATATTTGATCAAAAAGTTCTTAAATGAGACAACGAAGGTGGGTAGAACTACTCAACGAATATGACTGCGGCATTCGCTACCACCCCGGTAAAGCAATGCTGTAGTTGATGCCTTGAGTATAAAGGAAAGAGAAAAACCACTTCATGTCCGTGCATTGGGACTGACAATTCAGACGAGTCTTACCACTCGAATCCGCAATGCACAACGAGAAGCTTTGAAACCTCAGGACATAAAAGATGAGAAATTGCAAGGTCTTGAGTGTGAATTCATGGCAAAGTCTGATGGTACACTATACTTGATCGACCGAGTTTGGGTACCACCATTTGGGAATTTGCGAAACCTAGTACTGGATGAAGCGCATAAATCCAAATACTCGATTCACCTAGGATCAACCAAAATGTACAAGGATCTCCCAGAATTTCATTGGTGGCCAAATATGAAAGGAGATATAACAGTTTATGTCAACAAGTGTCTAACATGTTCAAAGGTGAAAGCTTAACACCAGAAACCATCTGGACTGTTACAGCAGCCTGAGATTCCGCAATGGAAATGGGAAAATAGTACCATGGATTTTGTAACTAAACTACCAACTACCCCTAGTAACCATTATTCCATATGGGTTATTATGGATCGATTAACAAAATCTGCTCATTTCATTCATATTTGTGAGAAGGATTGCTTAGAGAAATTAACTTGACTTTATCTGAATGAGATTGTAGCCAAACATGGTGTACCCATTTCAGTTATCCATGACAGAGATGATCGTTTCATTTCTCGATTTTGGCAATCCCTACACGAATCCTAAGGCACAAGCTTAGACATGAGCACCGCATATCACCCCCCAAACTGATGGTCAAAGCGAAAGAAACATTCAAACGTTGGAAGATATGTTGCGAGCCTGTGTTCTTGATTTTGGCAAAAGTTGGGATACCCATTTACAATTAGCTGAATTTTCCTATAATAACAGCTACCACCCTAGTATTAAAGCTGCACCGTTTGAGGCTTTATACGGGAAGAAATGTTGATCCCCTCTTTGTTGGGCCGAAATAGGAGAAAAGCAACTGACAGGACCTGAAATTATTCAGGAGACCACCGACAAGGTCTTCCGGATCACAAACAGGTTGAAGGCTGCAGCAGATCGACAGAAGAGTTATGCCGACAATCCGAGGAGACCATTGGAACTCCAAGTAGGAGACCACGTACTATTAAAAGTCTCACCATGGAAAGGAGTGATCAGATTCGGAAAAAAGGAAAATTGAGCCCCCGATATGTTGGACCATTCAAAATCACCGATCGAGTTGGTCTGGTAGCATATCGACTCGAATTGCCTTCAGAGCTGGGCGGAATACACGATGTGTTTCGTGTATCTAATCTGAAGAAGTTCTTGTTCGATGAATCACTAATCGTTCTTGTTTAGGATATTAGATTTGACGACAAGCTCAGATTCGTTGAAGAGCCTGTAGAGGTCATGGACTGGAAAATACAAAAGCTTATACGAAATCGGATCAAATTAGTTAAAATTCGTTGGAATTCAAGGCTAGGTCCTGAGTTCACCTGGGAACAACAAGACCAGATGAAAAGAAAATATCCTCGTATATTTCCTGTAGAATCTAAAGCCAGTACCACTTCCTAAATTTCTGGACAAAATTTCTTAAAGGAATGGAGACCTTAACACTTGACAAAAATTTATCACTAATGTAATCATGATTAGAAATATAATATCATTTTATGAATAAATTGTTTCGTTATTAAGATTAAAAATCTTGCAAAGTCAACAAACAGTCCAAATTTTAACATGTAACGAGCATAACGAGAAAAAACCTCGGGCAGCGGGTCAGAAAATAAATAAATTATTAATATGATAAAATGGCCCCAAAAATTTAAAATATATGTTCAAATATTAGAGATAATTTATAAACATAATTTTAGAATGCTCGAATCACAAAAACTGAGAAATAAGTAAACGAAAGCCAGTACAGGACACGAAATGGACCCAACACAAACTATTTTCAGAAAAATAATTTTTATAGTCCATATTGTCAGGAATTTGATTTCTTTCAATGTCTGACAAAAATTATTAAAAACAAGATCCGAATGATTATCTAAAACTCGAAATACGTTAAACCGATTAACCAAACTAATTATATTAACCCAACCCTTCACCTCCAACCCCCCTTGGGCGGCCTCCATGTGCCACCTCACCCTCCACCTCTTTTCCTTCCAATCCTAACACACCAACTCAAACCCCAATCATTACCTCGACTAATGAGTTGTAATCACCCAAGCTAATCCACATTACACTATATCATCTTACTCATCTAACCTATCCCTCTCTTACTCTCTCTATATACACGACACACACATAAACACAAACATCACAATTCATATACAAATCATACATACACACACACACTCATATTCAAGTAAGATGAAGATCAAGATGATGATTAGGAACTAGGAAGAAGGATTAGAGGAAGGAACACCACACACACAACCACCACATTCTCATCTTCATCCTAGGATCTTTAAAAACTCAAGTAAATTATGATTATGAGTTAATTTCTATGGTTAAATATTAACCATAGGGTAGATTAGGTGTTCTTGAGTTGAGATTGATATTAAAGATTTGAAATTATGGATGTTTGTGTGTGTGTATGTGAACCGTGTGTGTGTATGTGTATGTAAGAGGAGTTATTAAACCCACTTATACATGCATACATTCATCTTAAAGATCATATTTGGATTGATAAGACTGGTTAGAAGTGTTGTTAGAATATTTGATATTCAGGTGAAATCATGGATGAATTTAATGTTTGGACAAATTTTGGGTAGTTAATGATCAATAGGATTAATGGATTGAGTATAATCTATTGAATTGCTAGTGTTGAATTTGAAATTGGCAAGAAGTTGTTCATAGTTTGCAATTTGGGGATTCTTGAATTACTAGGATTATTTGATGATTTTGATGAATTAATGAAATTTAAAATTGATATGGATTGATATTAATTGATATTGATAATAGGATGTATGCTAGTTGAATCATAAAACTATTAGTTTGAAAGATACTACTTGAAAATTGTTGAAACTGTTAGATTGCCAGATAAAGAAACTTTGTTAAATTAATATATTGAATCTTTGATTATGATATGAATACTTAGCATATGTGTTTTTGATAGACAATAAGTTACTTACTTGAATTAGGATAGAAACTTTGAAAACTTGAATAATGAAAGAATCAAAATCTAAATAGACCAATACGATGCATGAAACTATGGCAAAATATTTGAATGAGATAAACAAGATTCATTCTTAATCATGATTGAAAGATTTAATTAGGGTCAGGCTAAACGTACCCCTCCCTTGCTAACCATACACCCCCCTGAACTTTCATTTCCCTTTAACATTTGTAATTGACATTATAGTCCCTCTTATTTTATTTTATAATTCTCTCAAATATCAAATAAAAAACTATTACATTTTTATTTTTGTTCTATATTTTTTTTATATATTTTTGTTATTGATTTTGTTATTTTATTTCATTAAGATCTTATTAAAATTTTGTTTATTTTTTTACCTGTATTAAAAAGTTTTGTATGTTTTCTCTAGCTAGTTTTTTATTTTTTTTATAAAATGTATTCAAAACAATTTGATTTTTTTGTTAGGTTTAGATACATGAGTTAATTTTACTTGAGAAAAGAGCCAAATTTGTTTATCAAGTTGTATGTTATTTAACCTTTTTATTTATAAAACTAATATGTTTTTTTATAAAAGAATGTAAACTCTCTTAATTAAAATGAACGCTCTTCAAAAATATTAAAACAAGTATAGAAAAAAACATTTTTTTATAAAAAGAAAAACAATGTTTATTATATGTTGGTACATGATGTCAGTAGTTCAGTATCTAGTGTCTGTAATCGCGTTAGTTTGTTTTGGTTTTGGTTTTGGTTTGTAAAGGTTGTCCCACAAGTTCGCCTGTTATAAGCGAACTTGTGGAACAAGCGAAGTTATTGACAACTTCGCCTAGCATGTTAGGCGAAGTTGTCGAAGGGTATATATGTTTAGGCTACGGCCTGTTTAGTTGAGTGTGGTTCAGTGCGTGTAATTGTGATTGGGCTATCACGTGTTAAAGGAGTTGCAATACAACGTGTCTTTTGAGTACTGTAACGTGTCATTGTACTTGGGTTTAACGTATATCGCGTCTAACACTCGTATCGTCTTACGTAGGGATTCCGCACCTACGTAATACGAGATATTTCCGTGTAGATCCGGCTGGGAACCTACAATTGGTATCAGAACGTTTGCTAGTGATTGTGTGGTTCGGGATTATCACACGAGTGTAGAAATCGTTCCGTTCGACTATTCGCGGGACAAGTTTACGTTGAAATACCGAGTTTTTTGTGTCCTAACCATCTCCCACTATCAAATACAACCCATTACATCTCCACATACCTCGAAATACGTCAAATTAAAACCTGCAAAAATCTTTTGTTCATCAGGCGAAGTTGCCGCCACTGTTTGTAGGGTTTAGGCGAAGATATAAGTTTAAGCGAAGTTATCGTTAACTTCGCCTGTCTCACAAGTTCGCTTAAATTAAGCGAAGTTGTCATTAAGCGAAGTTAACATCAGGCGAAGTTAAGAAGTAAGCGAAGTTAAGGTTGTAGCGAAGTTGAGTATAAGCGAAGTTAAGCTTAAGCGAAGTTAAGCATAACTTCGCCTACTAGGTACTGTTAAGAATAATATAATATTATTTTTGGGTTTCTTTGTGTTTTCGAGTCGTATTTCTTTCAAAGATGACTTCTATAAATATTACGGAACTGGTGAAAATGGAGGTGGAAGCAGGTTCTGCTACGAAGGCTCCGAAAATGCTTAAGGGTACCGATTTTGTTGCTTGGAAAGATCGGTTTGAACAGTATGTTAAATATCAAGATGCTAAGATGTGGGTGTGCATATAAGATGGATACATTCCACCAACGGCCTTGTTTGAGGGTCCTGATCAAATAAAGAAGTACAGCAAGATGGATGAGGAGGAGAGGAAAATGTATGAGGCAGAGAGTAAAGCTCATGCGGCGATCACCATGGCTCTTCCACAAGAGATTCTTCACACCTTCAGAAAATACAAAACCGCTAGAGAGCTATGGGAAGCGCTAGAAAATCGATATGAAGGTAATGTGGGGATAGGTGCATCCAAAATTAAGCTACTAAAAACCCAATTCTCGGTGTTCAAATATTTGAAAAATGAATCACTTGATGATATCATCATAAGATATTATCACCTGATGACCGAACTCAGCAATTACTCCGTTGTATATAAAGAAGAGGAGATAGTAGAGAAACTTCTTGACGCTCTTCCACCGAAATGGGAAATGTACACGGTTTTAATGAGAGAAGATAAAGAGTTTGCCGATATTGATTTGGAAACAGCAGTCAATAAATTACGAACTTTTGAACTAAACATGGTTCGGAAAGAGACACCAACTGATCAGGTTCAGGATCCGGGAATGTACGGTGCAAAAGTTAGTTCAAGTTCAAGTTCAAAGTCAGAATCATCTGCTTACTACTCAAAGGGAGACTCAAGCTCAAACTCAACTCATGATGGTCATGTGACTCTCAACATGGATGGTGATGTATGTTTCGTAGTTGCAGGAAATAATTCTTCAAAACCTCAAGCCACAACTGGTAATTTTTCATCAAATGCTCAAACCAACAAATACTCACAGATGCCTATGAGTGTTAAATCAGCTGAACTGCAGTTTGCCCTCTATGCATCTTTCATTGCATCTTATGAGAATTACATCAAAGGTAAAATAGTCGATCCCGCAACTTTGGATGAAGACTATGATCAGATTGATGCTGATGATCAGGAAGAGATGGATCTGCAGTGGCAGATGGCGATGATAGTAAGAAGAGTTAAACGGTTCATGAAGAACACGGGTAGAAAGTTCGTTGGTGAAAGACCAGGGTTTGACAAGTCAAAGGTTCGATGCTATAACTGTCAACAAAATGGTCACTTTGCCAAGGAATGTACAAATGAGAGAGTCGAACGCAGCCAGAACGGGCCTGCACAACAGAATGGGGGAGATAGTGAGAATAAGGCTATGGTATCTAGACACAATAGTGGGTATAACTGGAATCTACAGGTTGAGGAAGTCTTCGAACAGGCAAATTTAGTTAACATCGAAACTGGAGGAAGCGAGAGGGAGACGGGGGAAAATCAAGTGTACATGGCAGAAGTGAACGATCAGCTTTCTGATGTAAGTTCTGAACTCCCTTGTATGCAATGTGAAAATCTATCTGAACAATTGAAAACAATAACTGATCAGTTTGTTAGTTTGGACGCTCAATTTAAAACATTAAAAGAAGATCATCATTACACTAAAACTAGAGAAAACAGTTACTCGGTAAAAATAAAAGCTAGTGAAAAAGATATCAAAAGTCTTAAAGCCAGTCTAGCTGAAAAAATACAAGTAATTGATCTTAGTTATGAAGTGTTGGAGGAAAAAACCAAACTAATTGCTGACAGGGATAAACAGATAGCTGATTACCAGGTAAAAGTGGTGGAATTAAACAGAAAAATTGAACAATTTAGAAACTCCTCAGCAATGCTTGATCACATCGTAAGTGTTCAACGTTCCCCAGTTGAAAAGGGGGGAATTGGATATTCTGAAGTTCCACCACCATATAACCATAACTATACGTATGATCCTAGTAATCAGAAATCTGTTGATGTTGAAATTAATCAGACAGTTCCTGTCAAAGTTTCGATTAAAGAACCCGAAGTTAGTAAAAGCAAAACATGTAAGCCTTTTTCGAATGTTAAGATTTCTGTCCCTAGTTCTGTCTCATCAAATTCGGATAAGACATCCGAATCTAGTGAGATAAAAGAAGAGGTAGTGTTACTAAAACGTGGGGAGGAATATAAGCCAACTGAAAAGAACTCTCCCCTAAACCCGTTTGTCCCACCATATGTTAGACAAACGAATAGTAATGCAACCTCAACATCTGAAACAACTGTTGAGACAAAGGTTGAACACAGGAGTTGTTTCAGATGCAATCAAATCGGACACCTAATTGCTAATTGCCCTCTAAATCAAAGAGAATTCAGAGGAATGAGGCCTCCGAAAACTGAAAATAAAACGAATGGTAATTACTATACTGGTAGGAATGCGAACTCACCAAAGTTCAGACATTGGACTAATCCAAGATCTCAAAGAAATCGATCTCAGTTATACCCAGTTAACAACCAAACAAACAGATTTAATTCAGTTAATCCACTAAGGTTTGGATGGCCTCATAGTCAATTCTCAAGAAGGTATCCTTACAAAACTTACAGAAATCATCCTCAAACTAACTTTGGACAACCAAGGTATGGGATGCCAGTTAACAAATTTAATCGACCCAAGACCAATAGGTCTTGGGTCCCCAGATTTTAATCCTTTGCTTTAATCGTGCAGGAACAGTTGAACAGGACTGTAAACAATCTGTGGGTTGTAGATAGTGGCTGTTCCCGACACATGACTGGTAACAAGAATTTGTTACATGAATGGAAACCTGTTTAAGGAGGAAGAGTAAGTTTCGCTGGAGAGAGCGGAGGTAGAATTAGTGGTATTGGAACCGTAACAAATGGAAAAATGAAATTGGAAAGGGTGAATTTTGTTGAGGAATTGAAGCATAATTTGTTGAGCGTATCTCAGATTTGTGACAAAGAGTACACAGTGCACTTTACCAAAAATGAAGCAATTGTTCTGTATCCTGGTTTCAAGATACCAGAGGCATGGGTGGTGATGAAGACTCCAAGAGAAAAGAACACATACGTCATGGATATGAGGTCAACTGAGATGACAACAGAAGAATCATGTCTTCTGTCAAAGGCAACTGAATCTGAGTCCGAGTTATGGCATCGAAGAATGGGGCATATATATCTTCGAAAAATGAATTACATTATCAAGAATGGGCTGGTGCTTGGTGTTCCCTTAAAGAATTTCAACTTTGAAGATCAATGCTTATCGTGCAAGAAGGGAAAACAACACAAGAAACCTCATCACTCCAAGATGGTTAACTCAATTGTCAGTACACTAGACCTACTTCACATGGATCTCTTTGGTCCCGTGAATGTAAAGAGTCTTGGTGGAACTTCATACTGCTTGGTAGTAACTGATGATTACTCGCGATACTCTTGGGTGTATTTTCTGAAGACAAAGGATGAGACGGTTCAGTTGGTAATTAACTTGATTACCAAGGTTGAGAATATTATGGGGAGAAATGTTAAGTACATCAGGAGTGATAATGGGACAGAGTTCAAAAACTACCAAATGGAGCTGTTCTGCTTACAGAAAGGGATAGAACACCAGTACAGCGCCCCGTATACTCCGCAACAAAATGGGGTGGCTGAGAGGAAGAACAGGACGCTAATTGAAGGAGCCAGAACCATGCTGGCTGGTGCTAAACTTCCCGTAGTGTTCTGGGCTGAAGCAGTTGCCACAGCCTGTAATATCCTTAATCGTGTTTTAACTGTTAAAAGGCTAAATAAAACTTGTTATGAACTTATGCATGGTCGAAAGCCAAACTTGAATGGTCTCGAACCATTCGGGTCCCCATGTACGATATTAAAGACAGACTCTAAATTTGGTGAGAAAGCCGACGAAGGTATTTTAGTCGGATATGTTGTTGGGACACCCAACAGAAGAGTCTTTAATTTATCGAACAGCAAGGTTGAAGTGGTATGTAACACCGACATCACGAGTTACAAACCACCAATGCCCATCACGGGACCCGCTGAAGCTTTTGACTATGATAAACTGTTCAAATCCTTTAATAAGCCTTACTTGGATTTTGCAGAAGTTGATGAGAAAATTGCTTCACAGATTTTGTATGATGAGGAGGAAAATATTGTGCAACGTCCACGATACGATGAAAGTCAACCTTCCACGTCAAGTGCTGTTAATGAAGAAGAATTTTACAACCCTTTTCACTCTCAACAACAATCATCCATTGATGAACTCTCTTCGAACCTGGAAGACAATCTGCAAGTCAGTTCGGTTCCGACTACTGGAGTTCACAAAAATCACCCTTTAGAGAACGTGATAGGTGATCTGTCTGACGGTGTACAAACAAGACGAAGCTTGAATGAGCACACCTGTGTTTACGCAAGCATTAAAGAAATAGGTGTATCATTAACGAGTGCTTGTACACCTGCTTCATCAGCCAGATTGAACCAAAGAACTATCAAATGGCTCTAAAAGACAGCTCGTGGGTCGAAGCCATGCAAGAAGAGTTAGCCCAGTTCGAGAAGATGGAGGTATGGAAATTGGTTGCAAAACCGAAGAATGTGCATGCGATTGGCACCAAATGGGTTTTCAAATGTAAGAGAGATGAGAAAGGGATAATCATCAGGAACAAGGCGAGGCTGGTCGTAAAAGGGTTTAATCAGCAAGAAGGGATCGACTACAATGAAGTGTTTGCTCCTGTGGCAAGATTGGAAGTGATTCGTTTGTTTTTGGCATTTGCTGCACACAATGAGTTGAAGGTGTTCCAGTTAGATGTGAAAAGTGCGTTTCTTAACGGTAAAGTCGATGAGGTTGTGTACGTTGAGCAGCCTCCAGGTTTTCCTGACCCAGACTTTCCTGATCACGTGTACAAGTTAAGTAAAGCGCTATATGGACTACATCAGGCCCCTCGTGCCTGGTACGCAACCTTGTCTGATTACTTACTTGAGAATGGGTTCGAAAGAGGAAAGATCGACAGCACGCTGTTTGTCAAGAAAAATGGGGGAGAATTTCTCCTAGTTCAAGTCTACATGGACGACATCATCTTTGCTGCTTCAAAAGTCGCCATGTGTCAGGAATTTGAGGAAGTCATGAAAAGGAGGTTTGAAATGAGTGCAATGGGTGAATTAACTTTCTTTTTAGGATTGCAGGTTGATCAGAAGAAGGAGGGGATGTTCATACATCAAACTAAATATGTCCAAGACGTTCTCAAATGCTTCAAGATGGAGGACAGCACTCCATTTGATACTCCGGTTTGCGTCAACCACAAGTTGGGTGCTGATTCAGACAGTGACGCAGATGTGGACCCCACCCAATATCGAGCAATCATAGGTTCTTTAATGTATTTAATTGCATCTAGACCTGACATTATGTTTGCAGTTTGTCTCTGTCCTCGATTTCAGGCAAGCCCAAAGGAATCTCACATGAAGGGAGTGAAGAGAATACTGCGGTATCTCAAAGGCAAGCCTAAGCTGGGATTGTGGTACACGAAAGGGGGAGACTTGGATTTGGTCTCTTATACAGATTCTGACTATGGAGGTTGCAATCAGAACAGGAAGTCGACGACCGGTGAATGTCAGTTTCTGGGAGGAAGATTGGTTTCGTGGCAGTGCAAGAAGCAGACCTCTGTAGCCATTTCTACCTGTGAAGCAGAGTACATGGCAGCATCAAACTGCTGCTCCCAGGTTCTTTGGATACAACAGCAATTGCGCGATTACGGTCTGAATTTTACTCAAACTCCTATTTGTATTGATAACACTGCTGCAATCTCAGTAACTAACAATCCCGTAAAACATAGCAAAACTAAACACATTGACATTCATCATCATTTTATACGGGATTGTGCTGAGAAGAAATTAATAGTGCTCGAAAAGGTTGATTCGTTAGATAATTTCGCTGATCTTTTTACTAAAGCGTTTGACAGAACTCGTTTTCAATAGCCATTAACCAGATGACAGAAAGCGATTGGGGCGGTTTATGATGTGTTTTTATTCTTTTGCTGAAAAGTAGTCGTTCATACTTAGTTAAAAGGACGCATATTCGTATGTGGTCGGTCCAAATGATCCATTGGATCTTCAGGATAGCCGTTTACCTGATAACTTTGACTTGATCGGGGCGATAGAATTTGGTTTTTTTAAGGGAGATGATATAATTTTTCAAGTCTACAACTTCGTAAGAAGTTTCTATACAATGTTTCTAAGAAAATTGATCCAACCTTGGAAAGTGATACTCAAGCTAATTCTGTGTGCTTAACTAGTGAAGTATTAGGCCTAAAAGACTCTAGAACAGTCATTGTATGTTATGGTAGCTTTTTATGGTGCGTAAAAGTAGAAGTGATACTAACTAACTCTTCTCGATTTAAAGGGACAACTCATTAAGAGTTGTGTATATCTCTATATATATCTCTCCGAATGATAGGCAGAAAAGTGATTACCCAGTCATACACGAGCCCGTGAGTATTCTGATTCCCGAGAAGATAGTGTATCAAGAAACTACAGTGATCCAGATTCGGGACTTGCAGTAGTCTACTGTTTGAAGCTATGTAAATCGTTATTAAAAAAAAAATAAATAAATAAATTTATTAAGCCTTCTGAAGTCTATTATGTTATACTTATCAATCAAGATGCAAGAACGAGAACGGGACGAAGACTCTAAAAGATCAAGATGTATTTACAGTTTAATCAAACACTACGGGTCGAGGTCAACTCGGGGTGACTTGGGAAAAGCCAAATACGCTTTGAGAATAGATAGGAGGCATCACAATCTCTGATGTGTTATTCATTCAAATTTTGAGCTTAATTGAACCTAATCCGTATCACAGAAGCGATGAAAACCATACTAAGTTGTTTACCTGCTTACAACATGTTCTTTATGTCATAATACAACTGAACATGGATCTATGTGACAGATATTAAATTAGTATGATTCCTGTTCGGATCTTTTCTAAAACATGCTGGTTCCCGACAAGACTGAAATTTGATCCCGTTTACTTTATTTCTAAAATTATCATTGCTTATGTCGTTTTATGGTTTAAAACTTGGTTACTTGGTCTGTGATCATAACATTTAAATCTTTACAGGTAGTTTTAAAAGACTATTGCATAATGTTCAAATTTATAAGGGACTATTGTGTAAATTTTTAACACTAAGCGAAGTTGTTTAAAAGGCGAACTTGTTAACATGCGAAGTTAAGGGGTAAGCGAAGTTAACCCTAACTTCGCCTGTATAATTCTGCCCTATATAAGGGTCAACTTGGTCAAACTTTTTATTATTTTTCATAACCCAGCGAAGTTATAACGGCGAAGTTATCATCTCATAACCCTCGGCGAAGTTATATCTCGAATCAATTCGTGTTATTAATCTCAGTTTCAACCCTTGTTAAAGGTGTGTAGAGTCGGGATAACGTATAATTCATGTCGATCATGTTAATCAGATGCCGTTTTGTCCGATTGAGACCGCGTTCATGCAAACCTTAAACACCCGCTTTTCAAACTCGTTTTAACGTGGTCGTAACCAACTTGATCGTCTAGATATCCATAAAAACATGTCTTTAGAGTTCACAATCATCAAACTCTCCAAATTACATCTCGTCTGGCCTTCTGAACTATCGCCATTTCAGTTCTGGCGAAGTTATAGTTTAGGCGAAGTTGTGAACAACTTCGCCTTAGGCTTAACTTCGCCTGCTCCTTTATTTTTAAATAATCAGGGGTGAAGTTGTTCAGGGGCGAAGTTAGGGTTAGGCGAAGTTATCCTCAACTTCGCCTAATATTTAACTTCGCCTGATGATTTATTTTATTTAAAGTTCTAATGTGTTATTAGACGAAGTTATTGTATAGGCGAAGTTGTGCTCAACTTCGCCCTATGTCTAACTTCGCCTGTACACTAAAGTTTATCTTAACTTCGCTCATGGTAATAGGCGAAGTTATGATCTGCTTTGACGATTTTCTAACTTAGACCGTTTGTGATGCAGATATGGCAGCTGTAGCAGGAGCCGGTGGTGCTGGTGGTGACGAAGGTGGTGACAACAACCGCCAATTCTTTCCGGGGCACAATATGTACATAACACTGGACCCGGATGCTAGCGGTGTTGATGATTATCGCGAGATCATCACTTTTCTGATCCGCTCGCGTATCTTCCATGCTATTACTACAACTCTGCCCATTTCTCTGCCGAACATAGAAGACTTCTGGCAGACGGTTGAGTATGATTGCAGAGTCGAACCCCCAGTAATGCGCGCCACCGTTAACAATCAGGTGGTGCAGTTCTCATCGGAACAGATAAGGGTCGCTTTGCTGTTTGGGAATGAAACGAGAGATGACCCTACCGACTTTGTTGCTCCATTCAGAGATGGTGCATTTTTAAGAATGGGCTATTCTGGTCCATTGGGTGACACTCAAAGGCGCAAGGGATTTTTGTTGGATCAATGGCGCTTTCTCATGCACGTGATGATCGTGTGCATGTCGGGTAGAAAGGCTGGTACGGACGGTATGGGTGCCACGATGCAATCGGCAATGACAACACTGACTTACAACAAGCGTTACAGCTTCAGTCAGATGGTGTTCTATGAAATAGACCGTCAGAGACGTGCAGTAGCTCGTGAAAGATTCTTGATGTATCCAAGATTTTTACAAATGATCTTGAATCATGTAGCTCATACGCTACCTCAGTGCCGTCCAATTCGTTATGTGGAGAGTGTCAGCAAGAGAATTTTTGCACAGTGCAGAGCGTCGAGTGCTAGAAGTAAACCAGAGCTTCGTCCACGACATACTCTGCTATTTGGGTATTTGATAAACCCGGCGTATGTTGCTCCTCGGGGAGACGAGTTTCGGGATCCGGCACCGCAACAGGCTGTTGTCACTCAACCACCACTTGTGGTACAGCAAGCATTGCCTGCTGCTCCTGTTGTGGCGTCGGAGGATCAAGTAGACCTTGAAGCTGCTTTTGGTGGCCAAGGATTTTTCGATATGGAACTTGTTGACCCTGAGGCCGAGGTTCAGATCTCAGTTGCAGAGGTATCCGGTGTTGAAGTGTCTTTGGTAGCTACGTCGGTCGCTGATTCTGAAAGAAGCGATTCTGACTCCTCAGCTGATGATGTTGCTGAAGCAAGACAAATTCTGGTTGCCCAAGAAAGAATTCACGGAAAGAGAAAGAAAGATACCGACGACAGTGAATCTGATTATGAGGAGGAGTTAGATCGGTTGGTTCGTCGATCGAAACGAGTAAGAACGGGTGAAGGATCGGGAGCTGGTGAAAGCTTGAGGGTGGTACGCTTCTGCATCGCTGACGGTTCCTGCATCACTTTATCGGGTATGACCATGGTTCCTGCATCGCTGACGGTAATAGGACCGATCACCTCAGGTGCCCCCGTTTTGACAACATCATCTTCTTTTGGCATTCCACCTACCACATTTCAGCATTCGACTCCAGAAATTGTTTCCTTGCCACCTCCTACACTTACTCCATCGGAGGTTGTTGCAAGATTCGTTGAGTCGACGCTGGTTGCCACCGCAGGGTTATCTGTTACAATACCACCTGCGGTTACGTTTCAACCTGTTTCTAATTTCCTGGCTACTTTGGGGATCCCTTCACCGTATGCTCAAGACACCTCTCATATGAGTTTTGATTTTGATGCAACCTTATCTGACTCGGACAGAATAGCAGCTCTTGAAAGGGTCATGGCGGAATAGTCGAGAATAAATCTGATCCAGACTCACGCTATTCAGCGCCTTATTGCTGAGAATCAGATTCAGTCGTCCCTCCTGATTGAGCACGGTAAACTTTTTGATGCCTTGAAACAGTTCTTGGTATCTCAGGGGGAGACGAGCTGCAAAGGCGACGAGTTGAGGACGAATAAGAGGAATGATCGAGACGATGATACCAATGCATCGAAAGGTGCAGGTGGTGAGTTGCCAAGAACTGAACAAGCTCTTGGGACTTCCACATCTCAGGGGGAGTCTACTTGTGCAATTGGTGAATCGGGCGGTGATGATGTGGTGGTAGTGGATGCTGAGGAGGTGTTGGATGATGATACTGTGGGTGACGACGATGTGTTACCAAGTGAAGAGATTGAGAAGATAGGGGCTGATATTGTAATTGATAGTGAGATTGAAGAGGGAGAGATTGTGGAAGAAAACGTTGAGCATGAAATTCCCGAAGTTGATAAGTCAGATATGGGCCAAGATATGGGAAGCGATGAGACTGAATGGGAAGAGCAGCCAAGATGGAAAGAAGGCTATGCTCAATGGTTTGTAAAGACAAAGAAACCAGCGCTCCCAACTATGTTCAAGAAGAGTTACAACATCAAAGGATATGCTGAATCGAAGAAGGGGATTATATGCTGGTTATACGATGAGCAGTTGAGGCTGTTTGTGATTAAATGTTTTGACGGAGTTCAGTATTTCAAGAGATTGTTGAGATCGTTTAATACCTTGCCGGAGTGTGAGGTGAAGGACTTAGCCAAGTTGGGGTTGATAAACAGGAGTGATGATAATATGGCTAGGATTATTGGGAAGATCGTTTGGAAAGAAAGTATAAAAGATAAAAAGTTCGAGTTATTAAAGCCGCAGAAAGGAAAGCTCGTTGAAGATAAAGACAGAGGTATGAGAGCTGATGGAAAACCATGGATGATAATGAAGTATAAGCCGATCCGGTGTTTAAAAGAAGTGCCGATGAAACAGATGCCCAAGGATGTCCTAAAGAATCTGAAATGGTGGTATGTCGATAGTGAAACAGCTGAAGCGGTGATGGAGGATGAAGATGAACAAGAGGTGCTGAGAGTGTATGATCCAATGCATTTGGTGAACCTGTCTCAAGCTGACTTGCAGGTGCTGAACGAGAAAAAGATATTCTATATTCCTGCATGGAATGAAGAAGGCAAGAAATATCAGAGAGTAGTTTCCATTTGTGTCAGAGAAGGAGTTCATGCTTGAAGACGGGTGACTTGAGTTTTGGGATTACAAGACACGTGATTGAAGTTAGAGATATGAAGCTACTGCCAAGGGGGAGTCTGTTGGTACATGATGTCAGTAGTTCAGTATATAGTGTCTGTAATCGTGTTAGTTTGTTTTGGTTTTGGTTTGTAAAGGTTGTCCCACAAGTTCGCCTGTTATAAGCGAACTTGTGGAACAAGCGAAGTTATTGACAACTTCGCCTAGCATGTTAGGCGAAGTTGTCGAAGGGTATATATGTTTAGGCTACGGCCTGTTTAGTTGAGTGTGGTTCAGTACGTGTAATTGTGATTGGGCTATCACGTGTTAAAGGAGTTGCAATACAACGTGTCTTTTGAGTACTGTAACGTGTCATTGTACTTAGGTTTAACGTATATCGCGTCTAACACTCGTATCGTCTTACGTAGGGATTCCGCACCTACGTAATACGAGATATTTCCGTGTAGATCCGGCTGGGAACCTACATTATATAAGAAAAAAAACGTTTTTCTAAGTAAGAAAAAATATGTTTTTATTAAAAGCTTTTAAATATACATAAAAAGATAAATAGAAAAAAACATTGTTAAATAAAAATAGAATAAAAAGATAAAAAAATGACAAAAAACAATAAAAAGGTCAAAATCGTATTAATGTAAAACCTAAGGGAGGGGGTATGTTTTGTAAAAATGGATGGGGGTGGGGTACGTTTAGCAGCACCCTTTAATTAGATAGAATTATCAAAGATTAAAAGTTACTATAATAGGAAACTTTGTTGATTGAACACTTAGAAAATTCAAAAGGTTAATTAGTTAATAATGAAATTATTGAATTTGTACATAAATGATGATATGATTTGATGATGATAGGAATGATCATATGATTGTTAGAATGATTTAAAAAAAGAACATACATGATAAAACATACATGCTAGAACATTCCAAATAAGAATAAAGAATATTGTTGGAAAGTGTAATTTTGGCTTGTTGTGAGAATCTTGATGACAATTTGGATATGGACTTTTAAGTATTATAATGATGTTTCTTCATAAATGAAATGATAAGTTTGATTATTGTCATTATTAGTAAACTTAAGTTATGAATTAGGAGCTTAAAATTGATTTAACTGTGTTACATGAACGTATGTGATTAATCTAGAAATAAGGGTAAATTATATGTTATAATGTGTATATTTAGTTCATAGGATAATTGGTGTGGACTTACTTGGTTTATTTTGCTTGTCGGTAACTTTAACGGTCGAAAAATCGGTTTTTAAACATAAACCGACATGGCGATTAAGGATTGTTTTAGAGTAGCCCCTGAATTTGCAAAATAATCATATATAACATAAGTTAATATATGATAAGAGGACAAGATAACAAAACTTGGTCCTAAACGGTCCGTGTCACGAAAACCGACACGAAAACATTAAAAATTGTTATTTTAAGAAAATGTTAACTAAACTGAAAATTAACATGTTTTTGTAAAATAACTCCTAAAACTTAACTAATAAATATGTAACAAGCATTTTCCAAGGCTTAAAAGTTATACAAAAAGTTGAACGGTTCATTTTTAAACACAAAACCGACAAAACCAACAAGATCCATTTAAAATAATAAATTAATATTTTCTTAAAAATTTCCAGCAACTAAAACCCTAATAATTATCATATTTAGGACACGCAATTCTTGGAACGGAAAGCTTCAACCGTGAGTTTCTCTATTGACCCCTCGTTTTCGAAATAGTTTTATTGTGTTTTGGGGAAAAGAATATTATTTCTACTGATTTTATTGAAATTTTTATAAAGCATTTTATTTTAGAAACTTTGTAAAAAGTGGGATAAGTCAACAATTGGTCAAATAATTGTTAACCGAATTAATAAGTACATAGAAATATTGGTAGATCTATTGGGGTGATGTCCCCCACTTCCAATCGCGTTGGGTTAAAAGTGAGAATATTTTGAGTATGGTAGGTATCGAGTTATAAATTTTGTTTGTCATACACTTGTTTTATTCCTTGCTAGTCTACAACAGTACGATTTGTTTAAAAGATAAAATGCTATGTTTTATTATGCATTTTAAAGATATAATTACTATGTTAAAAGAACGGTAGCAAAAGATTACTATCGTTTCTTATGGTAAAGGATTATGAAGAATGGTCGTTGAACCATTGTATGGTGAGAAATGTTAAATTATTCGTTTACTATATTTTCCGATAAATTAATATAATATTGTTTACTATGATTTTTATTATTACTTGATTTTAATTTTCATGTGCCATACCTTCGTTATAATACACACACACAGATATATATACATATATATATATAGAGAGAGAGAGAGAAAAGTTAAAATAAGAAGTAGATTTATCCTAAGAAGTGTAGAAAGTGTGTTCTCACCAATATATCTATTAAAACACACCGAACAAAAAACACACTTTCCATATCCACCATCAAATCAACAAATTTAACGCATCAGATTACTTCTTACACTTCTTAGATAAACTCCACTTCTTATTTTAACCTCACCATATATATATATATATATATATATATATATAATTTTCAATAAAGAGAACTCACCAACATTTGTGTTAACGTTTATTTTAATATGCTTTTCAGGTAAGTGATGGCTTCGAGGGGACAAGGAAAAGGGAGAATTTGGAAATGTGTTTGATAATATGAAAACTGGGATTATAATAAACCGTGGAGTATCACGTGTAAAACTCTGATCATGTAATAAATATTTTTATTAAATAAAAGTTAAACTTTTATTATTAAATATTTTGCTTTATTATGATTGGTTATCGGCATCTGTCACGACCCGAATGACTTAGTTAAAGTCTTCTGCTGCCTTGATTAAGGTTTTCGGGGTGTGACAAGTATCCGAGGAAATGATCGAACGGTTGGGAAGGGTGTTCCCAGTTCCCCACATTCTTGAAGTTTCATACTGAACCTAACGCTCTCTCTCGCTCTCTCTCTCTCTCTCTCTATATATATATATATTTGATTCTTTTGAGTACCACTTAGAGTTTTAAGAGTTTGAATGAAGTCAACGAAACATTTTTTTGATTTTTTTAGATATATGTATTATACATGTAGATTACATGTACGTAGAAAAATTACAACATTTTTTACGCACCAAGTCGAATTTTTACATAACTATAACGGACGTTTAAATTAATGTAATCAATGTAAATCTTTAAGTACTCTCTTACTTGATTTTTTAATCAGATTTAATCTCAATCACATAACTATCATATTTAAATAAATGTGTGGTTAAGAATGAAGTTCTTAATATTTTAAAACTCAACAAGTTCTCAAATTATCCCTTGCGCACACACACACATACACACACACACACACATAGTGACAGGTTCAAATGGGAACCGCACAGAAATGGGGAACCAGAAACCATGTTTTTTACATGTAAAAAACACAATTTTAACATAATATTTTTAGATGTTTCATTTATAAACACATGTAGAAGCTGATTACATAATTAAAAAAAAATATGCTAAAAAAGACATTTTTTACAATATTACATTTTTTTTACTAGAATGTCTTACATGTATATAAGCAAAAACTTCAAAAAAGTTTATGTTAGAACTAATTGTTTACATGTGAAATTGAGTTTTATATTATTTTTTTACATGTAAAAGGCATGATTTATATATATGTTTAAGTTAAAGAAAGAAATGAAATTACTGCGAGAAATGTGAAAATGAATATGGGCCACTAGTTTTATTTTAGGTTTTAAAAGTTTAATTATAAATGAAAAAGATATAAATGCAACAATAAATGCACACTCTCTCTTCAATTAATACAACTAATATAACCATAATAAATCTCTCTCTAATTAATATATCTACATAATTTAACTAAAATAATTAAAAAGATAAAAACACTAATTTAGTTTTCATAAATAATAATAAAAATGTCATACAAATGTGTCCATTAAATATAAACAATAAAATACAACCTACACAAAATTATATAACCTACACTTGTTTGAGCAATAAAAACGTACAATATACAAAAAAACATACAACTTACATATTAAATTCGACATCAACAATTATATAAACTACACAAATATACACATATTCTACACGTGTATAGGTTATATGATTTTCGTGTGTAGGTTATGTTTTCTTATTCTTAGAACAAGTGTGGGTTATATGTTATTGTGTAGGTTGTATATTTCATATTTAATGCAAACATATGTAAGATAAGTTTTTGTATCACAATTGAACTACGTGTTGATGGATATTGATAATTTGAGTTGGAAGAAATTGATTTTAAATAAAAAATTATTTTAATGCATGAATAAATTGTATTTGTGTAGGATACTGTTTTCATGTGTAGGTTATATGTTTTCGTGTGCGTGTGTATTTTATTGATGATGAATTTTGTGTGTACGTTATATGTTTTCTTATTCTCAGAACAAGTGTAGGCTATATATTTTTGTGTATGTTGTATTTTTTTTGTTGATATTTAATGCTAACACATGTAAAATAGTTTTTTATATTATTTATCACAATGTAACTATGTGTTGATGGATATTTATATATTGAGTTGGAAGAAATTTGGATAGAAATAAATTTTAACGTCTGAATAAATCGTACTTGTGAAGGATAAATTGTACTTGTGTAGGATAAAAATTTGGATAAAAAATAAATAAATTCTTAATATTTTTCAATTATAGTAATTTGATTAGTTATATTAATTTAATAGATATATTAATTGAAGAGAGAGATGCATTTATAATTTCTTAATTAATCTTGAAGCTTTTAAAACCTAAAATAAAATTAGTGGTCCATATTCATTTCTCGCAGTAATTCATTTATCTCTTGAACTATCCCACATATATATATATATAGGATGGAGTTAAAATAAGAAGTGAAGTGTGTCTAAGAAGTGTAAGAAATAATCTGGTGCGTTAGATATGTTGATCTGACGGTGGATATGGAAAGTGTGTTTTTTGTGCGGTGTGTTTTATTTTAGTGGTGGTGTGTTTTATTAGATCTAATGGTAAAAACATACTTTCTACACTTCTTAGGAAAAATCTACTTCTTATTATAACCTTTCTCTACATATATATATATATATATATATATATATATATATATATATATATAATGATTCAAATAAAAATAAGGAGTTTCCTAGGAATGGTAAGAACCAATATATTTTTAACATTTGGCATTATAACATATGTCGAAAGAACAATTATAGGATACTATGTTAGTTATTGTGTTGAAAGAGTAATTCTAGGAATATATGTCGTTTTTTGGTAATTTTAAATGTCAACCATTGATTAACATGATCCATTGAATTTGATTTATTCCTAGTCTTTCTAGGAAACTACTTATATTTAGAATAACCCTTCCATATGTATCTATATCTATACTATATTATAATACATATAGGAAGCGCAAAAACGTCATTTACTCAAAAACTCTTAAAAATTAAGAGATACAACTAATAATGGTTGAGGTACAACCCTTTAATGCATTCTAGAATACAAATCCTTAATATCCCGCACGTTTCTTCTTTCCATTCCAGATCCCCTTTCACACAACAATTCAAAACCTTATCCTTTTCATTTTACTGCAAAAGTGCAAATCACACTGCATCTCATTTCTTCACTGCGTACCAGCTTTTTTTCACTCACAATTCGAAATCTATTAACGGTGGTGCAAATTAATACCCAGATATCATTCTAATTGTTAATCGTATGTGTTTATAGAGGTTCGGTAACTAGCATCCACGGTTCATTCTTGCTATTGCGCTTTTGATAATGGCTCTTTTCTTCTTCAAGAGACGGATTAAGGTATTGTTTTTTTTTGTTTCTTTGTATCCTAAATGTCGTTTGTTTTAAATTAGCATTTATGGTTTTGTGGTTTTCGTTTTTGTTTTTTCTTGTGGATTTTGTTGTTAATTTCTGCCTTAATTGTTGTTTTTGTATGACGTTTAACATATATGACTACTTATTTTGTTAAATTGCTTTTAGCTCTTAGGTGTCTTCAACTTATTATATGATGTAGGTATTTGTTTGGTTTAGTCACATTAAGTTCACCAGTGGTTAACAAATTTTAGGTTTTATTTTTGTTTACAGGTGTGGCAGTAGTATTATTGAAAGCTTTGAAGCATTTAGTGGATGAATGCTGTTGCCTTGGCTACCTTTGGTAGCTGTTCGGGTAAGTCTTTAATCTCTTACATGTAGAAGTCATTATATATGCAGGTATATATTTCGTTTAGGTGACTGTAAGTTTGTAAGTGCTTAAAAAATTTCAGTTATTGGGTTTTATCCTTGTTTATGTGATTTGTGTAGTCAAATAGGTATGTAGTATATACATCTAGAGCCTATTATGTTGCTTTTTGTTTCGTTTAGGTGACCATAAGTTTACAAATTTTAGGTTGTAGGTGATTAGTGTAGTTAAATACACAACAATTCTTGAGAATAGACACTAATGTCCTGCTTTACGTCTCAGGATTTAGCGAGAAAAGTAGTTTTTAACAATGCTAAACGGGTGGTTTTTGCGGGTTGATGTGTCGAGCCCGACCCAAAAACATCACTGAACCGAAGTTAGTGTCACAATCATCAAAAAAGAGAGTTTTATTTGCATATTGTTACTCTAAATTTATTAATTTACATTTTATTGATTGTTGACTGATATGTGTTATTCATTTTGTTATTATTTATTATTGAGTCTATTTATGATGTTGTGACAAGTAGCTAGGAGTGTAAGGGTTTGTTACTTGATTGCAAAGCTCATAACTTTAGTCTTCAACACTGGATTGAAGCTGTAAATTTTGGGTTTGTTACTTGATTCCATTTTGTCACTTGCAGAGTTCAGAATGTCGTGGTTCAGAACTTGAGTCCGGAAGTTAGACGTAAAAGAGTTAGAACGTTTCACTATTCAGAAAGTTTTTGACAGGTTCCTCTTTATATTATATTACATATAATCATATGATGGTGTATTCAAATAATCCTCTTTAAAAATATTGCTAACAATAAAAAGTTGCCTTTTATAGTTCAAGGCTATGGTGGAGAAATGTCTCGCAAGATGGGAAATATCTTAGTTACATGATATAAAAGCATAGTCGGGGATACATACACTTAGGTAGCACCATCGTCAAGTTCATGTAAGTTAATATATAAAAATATTACAGTCATAAGTAATAACAGACCTATTACATGTAACCACTGTCGGTACTTGCCTAACGGTTATGAGCGTAACGCCGCATCGGACGCGCAACCAGTGTCGTTACATGCCTAACCGTTAACAATACGTGCGCAAGCCAACATCGGACGTATAACCGGTGCTGGTAATTTGGCAACATCAGATTATTTATTATGAAAGCAACATATTAAAGCAAGGGTAATTTGGCAAACAAAAATTTTGGTTTTGAATTTGTAGTTGCAGAGGTGTTTAAGGGCAAATTTGGGTATTTAAAAATTGGTCATATGTAGTATAAAAACTAGATATATATTAATTTATAATAGGCCGCTTTAAAACAGAACGTTTGGTTTGGTTAGTTATTCTGTTTTTCATATTGGCTCGATTGAATTATTCGGTTTAGCCCGGTTTGGTTCTGGTCAAAACAGGCCGTTTTAAAAAGATATTAGTTTGGTTCGGGTTAAAATGGTTCGTATTAAAATGATATCAGTTTGGTTTGCGTCAAAAGGGGTCGTTTTAAAAAGGTATCGGTTTTGTTCGTGTTAAAAGGGGCCGTTTTAGAAAGGCATCGATTTTGCTCCGGGTCAAAACAGGCCGTGTTAAAAAGGTATCGGTATGGTTTTAATAATAGTAGTTTATTTTGTGTTAGGAGATCTGAAATGACCTGTATTAGCAAATCTGACCCGTTACAGAATGCGGTTAGGCTTATTGCGTTCAAACATATCAATTGTACTATGTTTCAAAATTTAATCATTTAGTGTGGTCGGTTTGTGATAGTGGTAACTTCATCAAATTGTTGTAGGGTCTTTTGAGTTTCAAAATTAAATAATGCAATAAACATCTAAAAGGAAATTTGAGATTTGGATTTGATGGAATTAGTAGAACAAGTTCGAGATTGATTTCTGTGTAAACTAATTTGAATTTTGATGTCAATTAGTTTTTGCTCCCTGATTATATGGATTATAATGTGAAGTTACATGAATAAGAAAACTAACAAGAACTATTCTAGACGTGCACAAATCGGGTATTTTTTAAACCCGGAACCGGTTCCGGGTATGGTCAACAAAAGTCAAACCGGGTCCGGGTAGGAACTGGTTCCGGGTGTAGTCGGGTATTTAAACGGGTTTTGACCGGTTCCTCCGAGTTTTTTTTGAGTTTCGGGTAGGGTAGGGTCGGGTTTTGACCGGGTATTTCCGTTTCCTGTTCCGGGTCGGTTCGGATCCGGGTACGACTCCAAGAAGGAATCCTATACCTGGTCCTACCTGCAGGTCGGGTACGGGTAGGAACCGGTTCCGGGTCAGCTACGGACCTGACCTTTTTGTGCACCTCTACACCATACAATATATTATTGCATTAGGACTAATAAACTAACATAAACGTGTACCGTGTCGCAAACCCACTAAACCACCTTTTACACTTTGCATCTGATACAACTTTTTTATTCTATTTTGTTGTACTGCAGGCATTGTTGTTAGAACTATGCATACCTACATGTTTTATGGTGGTGTTGACAAACAAGTCAAATGTTTGGACCTAGGCGAGTAAAAGGTTTTCATCATTGTCCAAAGTATTTTTATTTTACTTTATGTATGTGCTGCACTTTCTAAGATTTATTCTTTGTTTTTGTATCATAAACGAGGCTAATGATCCACCTAATATGTAACCTGATATAAATCGATAAGATTTACCAAGCAGATAAATTTAACTGCTGTAAATGTACTTATCGTCAATTATTTGTTTGTTACAAAACTTAATAATTTTTTAAGTACATGATCAATTGCATTTATAAAAACTGAACTTTAAAAGACTGCTATTTCAAATAAAGAGTTAATTCTAATTCACGTTCATTGATTTTATGGTTAAATAATATGGGATCGAGGAACCAAAAATCCTTCTTGCAATGGATGTGTGTAACAGTTAGCATGGTCAATCTTAAGCATGAGTATTATTTATTAATTTTTTTTTTTTTTAGGTTGTTAGTTCACGTTATTGGCCATTAGTTTTGTGCTAGAGGTGCACAAAAAACCGAAACCGACCTGGACCCAGTGGAACCAGTTCCGCTAATACCCGGTCAAAACCCGAGCCTAACCTACCTAAAACCCGAAAAAAAACCGGTGAACCGGTCAAACACCCAACTATATCCGGAACTGGTTCCTATCTGGAACCGGTTTTGACTTTTGTTGACCATACCCTAAACCGGTTCCTACCCGGTTTGTGCGCTTCTATTTCTTGCTATAGAGCCTTTGTTCTCGACGTTCAAAACTCTATTTTTAGAAAGTTTATGACACATTAACACTAAGGATGAAGGAATAATGAAGTGGATCATTTTATTATACTTTTAAATGATATGACTTCTAGAATTTTTAAAATGATCTTCACACTTTTACCTATGTGCATGGGATATCTATGTTTTTCTTATATTGTTGTACAAGTCTTTATCGGATCCCGCCGCATCGCGCGGGTTCCTACTAGTATATATATATATATATATATGGACATGCTCAAATGGGAATTATAAAAATTGGGGAACAGTTCATTTTTTTACATATAAAAAAATTCTAAATAAACAATAATTCATTTTTCATGTAAAAAGCACATTTTTACATAATATTTTTAGAGATTTTACATATAAACACATGTAGAAGCCGTTTAAAAAACATGTTTTCAGTTAAAATAAGGTAAAAAAATTTGGCAATTTATTTTTTTTATTGTAGTGTCTTCTATATGTATAAGCAAAAAGTCCAAAAATTTTTACGCTAAACTAATTTGTTACATGTGAAATCAAGCTTTATAGTATTAGTATTTTTTACATGTAAAATAAACAGTTCCTCACTTTTTTTAGTTCCCTTTGGAAGCTGACCCTATGTTAGTGCACGGTTTTGCGTCTAGAGTCTTTGTATTTATCGTTAATGTTTTATTCATTAATTAATGTAATATTTTATGTTTATTATTGACTAGTTCGTTAAGGTTAAGTCTAGTTCGCTAGGGATGTTAGCGAACTAAGATATTATAATGTATTCCCTCCTGATTCGTTAGGGGATGTTAACGAATCAGGGGGTGGTTCGCTATGATAATTTATGTAACGAAGGGGAAGCTGGTTCGCTAGGGGATGTTAGCGAACCAGGTCGCCTTCTATATATAGTGAACTACTGTTCATTTTGTAAAGAGGTTTTGGAGAGAAAAGTTTTCAGTAATTACTCTCTCTCAAGCTTCACCTTAACATTATTCGTTTAATCTATTGATAATATATACACATACATAACATTAAATCAAGGTAAACTATGAACTAGATCTTTAATAGTGGTAATCGGATAGTTTCAGATCTGAGATCTGTTTATTGTTATCGATTGACTGTTAATCCGGGATCCAACAAGTGGTATCAGAGCTGTTAGTGCTCTTTACACTTGATTTGATGTGTTAATTGTTATTGTTATCAAGTTTTTCGGTTTTTGTTTGATTTTGAATCAATTTGTGTTTAGTTTGGTTGAATTATGGACGGATTGAATGGAATTTGTGTTGGTTAAGGTATTGGATAGGTGTGGATTAAGAGAGATTGAGGTTTGATTTGGATTTGTGTGGTTTGGTTTTGGTTTTGGTTTTGGTTTAAGTCCGAAACAGGGGTTTGTTTTTGATCAAATTGATTTGGTTTAAGGTGTTAATCGGTTACGAGGTTATGTGTATTGGATTCGGATTTGGTTTACGAGTAGATTGGTAGGTTATTTGTGCATTTTGGTTGAGTAACGAGGTTGTATTACGAATTTGGTATTGTTGAGTGTCTGGGTTTGATCTTCAAAATTTCTGGAAATTCGTTTGAAGTTTTGAAGATTTTTAAGATGAATGTAATTCGTTATCTTCTTCTTGGTGATTCGTTATCAATAGTGTTAATTCGTTACCCAGTTCGTTAATCAATTCGTGTGAGTTATTGGTTCGTGTTATCTAGTTCGTTAACTAGATTAACCGATTCGTGTGACACGTGTTCTTCTTGGGATTTGTGTCATAACAACCTTTGCCACGTGGCATAAGGTGTCAGAGTTTGTTACAAACGGTTGTAACAACCTGATTCGCTATAGTGTGATTCGTTAATCAACTATAGCTGATTCGTTATATTAATTCGCTAAGTATTTCTTAGTGATTCGTTACTGATTATCATTTGATTCGCTAAACTAATCCTTTGTGATTCGTTTAGTCAATTTGTTAAGTTGACTTTTGATTCGCTAAACCATCATCTTATTCGCCATTTGGATGATTCGTTAACCTTATTCGTGATTCGTTAAGTTGACTCGTTAAGTTGACTTTTGATTCGTTAAAATACTCACCTCATTCGTTAAGGTGCTTCGTTACTGATTAGTATTAACTTCGTTAAGGATTGATTCGCTATAACTATTCACAGTTCGCTATAACTGTTCACTGATTCGTTAATCTATTTCACTCTTTGATTCGTTAAACACTTAAATCTTCAAAAATGGCTGGTATGTATGCATTAGCGTCTCAAAATATGTTGATGCAACAGATGTTGCAACTTGATACCGAGATAGGTTCACATTCTAAATGTCCACGTTTGATGAAGTTCAGTGACTTTGCCAAGTGGGAACCTCGGTTTCGTGCACATTTGGGATCTGCTCATCCTGACTGCTCATATTGTCTTGATGAAGTTTATGTTGCACCAATGATTGGTGATGATACTATTGGGTATACTCCTAAAGACGTTTCTCAATACTCACAAGAAGAGAAGAAAGCTTTAGAAATCGAGATAAAAGCATATTCTACTTTGACTATGGCATTACCAGAAAATATTTTTCATCAAGTTGGTAGTATCAAGAGATGTGCGTCTTTATTTCAACATCTGCGTATGAGAAGCATGGGAAACACAGCTGGGAGTAAGAAAGTGATGCTCAAGTTTCAGTTTCGAAACTTTATCTTATTGAAATGAGAAACAGTTGAAGAGATGACTACAAGATTTAGTCATTTAATTGCTGAAATGGACAAGATGAAAATGGAAATTTCTGAAAGAGATAAAATTGACACTATTAAAAGTGTGCTTCCAAGTTCCTACTCAACATTTCTAATGGTTTTGAAAGAAAATGATTATTTTCTGAATGAAGACTTGACGGCACTTGAATTTCTACAAAAGATCAAAGCTAGAGAATATGATCTTAAGTATCAAAAATCCTCCAAAGAAAATCAAGATCCAGCTTTCTATGGTGGAAGTATGCCTCTTAGTTCAACGATCTCTCCAATCACTGCTTTTCATACTCATGCTGCAAGTGAAAAAGAATCAGCTATGTTTAATGATCCAAAAGTTTGTTTCTACTCTGCTGGTAGTTCGGGTGGTTCTGGAAGTTCAACTAATACCAATCCATTTGCTACACCACCTAGTGTTAATATGAAGGAAGCTGAGCAAAACTTTGTTTTTTTGACGGCTTTTATGTCATCATATGAAAACTTAGTGAGTAGTAAAATTGCTACAAGTGATTTAACAAATGAGGACTATGATCAGATAGATCCAGATGATCTAGAAATCATGGATTTAAAATGGAACATGGCTATGATCGTTCGTAAAGTTAAAAGATTCATGCAGAGAACCGGAAAAGATCTTCCAGCTTTAAATAAGAAGTTGGGTTTTGACAAATTAAAAGTAAAGTGTTATAATTGTTAAGAATTTGGGCATTTTGCAAAGGAATGTGACAAACCAAGGAAAGAATACACTGGACCTCGTGGTCAAAGTCAAAATGCTTCTTCACCACGAGGAAGTGATGCTGAAAAGAAACCGTCTTCTTCTACAACACTAGCAATGTTAGCAGATGGAACTGATTGGTCACAACGGTTATTATGCAATGATGTTCAAGCAAATTTGGCTATGTTTGGGTTACATAAAGATTGTCAAGATGCTACTGGTAGTGAGATGTCTTCTGATAACGATTCTGGATCTGATTCTGACGACTCTTGCAACAAGCCTTCTGAATCAATGTTTGCTTGTATGGCCAAGATCAATGAGGTTAGTAACTCTATTTCTGCTACTTCAGTTGTTAAAACATCATGTCTTGACTATGAATCTAACAAATCTAAGTTAGAAGCATTGAAAAATCAAAATGATAATCTTATAAGAGAAATTGCTTCTCTTAAGGATACTTATCGACAATCTCTTGAATCTCAAAGGAGATCTCGAGAAAAGATTGAAGCATTGTCGACAAGTAACCACGATCTCAAAGCCGAGTTATATGTGAAAATGACCATTAATGACCAAAAGTTTCAGGAAATTTTGAAACATCGTTCTAAGATAACTGAGCTGGAGAATGAGGTTCTTGAGTTGAAGAACAAATTGGGGAAATTTAGGAATTCATCTTTTCTATTGAATAAAATTATTGAAGTATCTGGAAAACAAAAAGATTCCAAGAAAGGTATTGGTTTTGTTGAATTTCCACCGCCTTTTCATAATGATTATAAAATTAATTCTTTTGCAAGAAAAGAAGAGGATTTGATTCAAAAAGAATCTGTGATTTCTAAAAAACCTAAATTGGTTAAACCTGAAATTGTCAAACCTCAAGTTGCTCCTCAAAAACCTCATGTGGAAAGTAAAAAGGTCTTTGTTGAAAATGTTGACAAAGTAATTATTGAGGATGTGTTTGAACCTGAGATTATACACAAGAATAAGAACATTCCTAGTTCTAATCATATTCTTTGCGAACCTCAAGAGTTTGAGGAAGCTGTGTATGGTTCATTCAAATCTCAAATGAACAAGGAAGAAACTATGAAAACCAAACCAGTGAGGGCAAAGAAGTCAGTTAAACCAAAGATTTCTGACGAGGACTTAATGCGTTTTATTAATCCTCCAAGTTCTAAGTCTTCATCGGCTAGAGTTTTTAATTTAAAGGGAATGGATACGATGTTCACTGAAAATGATATTCAATAAGTATTATCAAACCTGAACTTATTGAGAGTGTTTTTGTCAATGAAACTTCAAAAATTCAAGAACTTGAACGTGTGTATGCTCAAACAAAAACATCAGTTCAATCTGACTCATTGACTAAGGCAAAACAATTTGTAAAACAAGCTAAGAAAGTTAACTTTGTGAAGTCAACAGGAACAGATACACTTAAAAGTTTTTTGAACTGTTCTAATTTAGATTTTTATTTAAAAAAAAAACTGAATTATCTAAGAGCATGACTAAAAATGTGAGTCATCTTCAACCTTCTGCATCATTTATCCCAATTACTTCACAACATCATCATGTAGACATGCGAACTTGTTTCTTATGCGGTCAACAAGGTCATGTTGTAAGGAATTGTAGTCAGCAGAAATATCAGAATCTTCATCCTTTTATCAAGGACAAATCTAAGCCAATTCCATTGGTCAAGGAGATCCTGAAACGACCTGTGTCGTATGCTGATGATACTCATATTTTGTTCTCTAATGTGAATCCTCGGAAGGTTCTTCATGTCAATGAGACACACGGTCAAGTGAAACCAAAATTCATTCCAACTGAGCCCATATGTCAAAACAAGAATTTAAACATTGTTCAGGTAGCTTATTTAAGATGAAAGTCTAGGAAGCCGGTAACTTATTCACAAGTGGCTGAACAACAGTTGAAATCTGTTAAAGTTAATGATCAAAGAGAAAACCACAAGGTGCCCAAGACTGAGGCCTGGGCTGCCTTTTTAAACTAATCACTTTTGTTTGTGTGTAGGGTTCATCCAAGACCATTTCTGGTGAAAACTGGATCATGGATAGCGGATGTTCTCGTCATATCACTGGGAATCTCGACCTATTAACCAACGTAAGAAATATTCAAGGGGGTTATGTAGCATTTGCAGGGAATTCTGGAGGCATGATCACACAAGAGGGTGAAGTTTCAAATGGCCACATTACGTTCGAGAAAGTAAATTATTGCGACAAAGTTGATCATAACTTATTGAGTGTATCGCAGATTTGTGATAAAAAGTACACTACGATTTGAAGAAAAAGCTATCGAAGGTTATTTCTTGGGATATGCATCTCCAAAGAAAAGGGTTTTTAATTTCACATCTGGTTGTGTTGAAGAATGGTCCATGTGGACTATCAAAAGTACACAACTCCTCCTCAAGGGAGAGGTCCAGACTGGATGTTTGATTACGATAGTTTATTTAATTCATTCACTCCTTCAACTGAACACATCGATGAAGATCTTGTTCGAGCATACTTTGAAGATCATTTGACCATTCCAAGATCTTCAAGTTCTAATGATGTTGAAACTCAACCAGATGCTCCAACTGAAGAACCTCAAGTAGTTTCTCCAGTTGCTATTGATAATGTTTCTACTTCTTCTGATGATGATCAAGCTGAAGTTCAAGTTATTGATCTTGACAGTAATAATGTTTCATCTCCCAAGTTGGGTGAACATTACACTAACTTATTTGATAATGTTGTTCCTGAGAATCCCACTCTTCGGATTCATGGATATCATCCACAGGAAAATATCATTGGAGAACTTGATGTGGGCGTTCGTACACGTCATCAAGTTGCTTCGTCAAGTGATAATAACGTATTGTGTGCTTATACTAAATTACATTCTTCGGGAATTGTGAATATTGCTAAATTCTATTGCTTTCTATCTCAAGTTGAGCCACTGACAGCTCGTAAGGAACTTGAAGATCCTTCTTGGGTAGAAGCTATGCAAGAAGAATTACAGCAATTTGCACGTTTGGGTGTTTGGGATTTAATAGACAAACCTGCTAGAGTCAAGAAAGCCATTCCGACTAAGTGGGTATTTAAGTATAAAAAGGACGATCGAGGGGTGATTGTCAGAAACAAAGCACGTCTAGTGGTGCAAGGTTTTCATCAGCAAGAGGGTATTGATTACATAGAGGTATATGCTCCAGTTGCAAGATTAGAGTCGATTCGAATCTTCCTGGCTTATGCAGCTTATAAGAATATTAAGGTCTATCAAATGGATGTTAAAAGTGCTTTTCTCAATGGTGAATTACACGAGGAAGTGTTTGTCCAACAACCACCTGGTTTTGAAGATCCTGATTATCCAGACCGTGTTTACCGACTAAACAAGACCCTGTATGGTCTCCATCAAGCCCCGAGAGCTTGGTATGGCACGCTCGCCGACCATCTGACAGATAATGGCTTCAAACGAGGAACTGTTGACTGCACTTTATTTCATAAATATGTTGGTGATGATCTTCTTCTAGTCCAGATTTATGTTGACGATATTATTTTTGGGTCTACAAACGACACATTGTGTAAGGAGTTTGAGAAGTCTATGCAAACAAAGTTCGAGATGAGCTCGATGGGAGAGATGAATTTCTTTTTAGGGTTGCAGGTTCACCAGTCTGCTCACGGAATTTTTATTCACCAGACTAAGTATGTGAATGACGTCTTGAGCCGTTTCAAAATTTCTGTCGGAAAAATCCCTTCTACTCCTTTTCCAGTAGGGCACAATTTGTCACCGGATGAATTGGAGGATTCCGTTGATCCTACCCTCTATCGTGCCATGATTGGTTCTTTAATGTATTTAACGGCTTCTCGCCCTGATATTATGTTTGCTGTTTGTCTTTGTGCTAGGTTTCAAGCAAGTCCACGAGTGACTCACCTAGCTGCTGTCAAGAGAATTCTTCAGTATTTGAGGGGAAATCCAGACATCGGGTTGTGGTACCCCAAGGATGATACTTTCGACTTTACTGCCTACTCAGACTCAGATTATGGAGGATGCAAGATCAATTTCAAATCAACGACTGCGGGATGTCAATTTTTAGGAAACCGGCTTGTTTCCTGGCAGTGTAAGAAGCAGACAACGGTCTCCACTTCAACCGCCGAAGCTGAGTATGTTGCAGCCTCGAGTTGTTGTTCCCAGGTTTTGTGGATACAACAACATCTTCGCGACTACGGTTTGAAGTTTCTTACTACTCCTATTTTGATTGATAATTCTGCTGCTATTTGTATCACCAAGAATCCCGTACAACATTCTAAAACGAAACATATCGAAATTCGATATCATTTTATACGGGATTGCTATGAAAAGAAATTAATCGATCTTGAGAAAGTACATACTGATTTTCAGAAAGCCGATCTGTTTACTAAAGCTTTTGACAAAACACATTTTAATTTTTTGCTTGATTTAAACGGATTGAAGACTCTCGCTGATATCCTTAAACAAGGATGATTATCTTTATTTTCTGTCATATTTTTCTTTTAAAATTTATTTTGGTTTTATGGGGTGAAAATCTAGAAAATACAAAAAGAGTGTGTTTTTCGATTGTATAGATAAAATCCAAAAACATTAAAAAATTCAAAATTCAAAATATTGTGATTTCTGTTCTTTAATGTTTTTCTTTTAAATATTTAAAAAAACCAAAAACATTTTAAATTTTTTTGAAAAACCAAAAAGAATGTGATTTATGTTTTGTACAGAAAAATCCGAAAATCCAAAAAGATTATGAAAGTTATTTTGTTTATAAGAAATTTGAAAAAGACAAAAATATTGTGTTTTTAAAGTTTGTATAGAGAAAAACCAAATAGATTTTTAAATTATTTTCTCGCTGAAAATTATGTCGGTTATTTAAGTTTGTGAAGCATGCTTGCATGTCTTGGTCCTATTATTCACTTGTGAATTGATGGTTAGCCATTTATTTATAAATTTAAGTTAACTGGGGCGATTAAATTTATCTTTTCTTTATTGTATGCTCCTCAAAATTTTGAGTTTTTGAAGTAAAAAGAAAACATGATAGTACATTGATTATCTTGACCCCAAATTCAGCAAAAAGTAAACTTAAAGACTGTGTGTTTAATTGCATTGGTGCATTGGTAGATCTTAAAACAACCCAGTAGAGTAAAGTATGTGATATAAACATCAAGAAATGTCAAATTGAAAGGGGTGTTAGTCTCTAGAAAAAGTCTTGGCGAGGATGGCAGAAATGTAATAACTGGTCATACTCAAGCCTTATATTTGTTGATCACCCAAAAATAAAATAAAGCAAATAATAAGCGTTAAGATTCTGGACATTGTGAGTCTTTATGCGGCTTAACCGTCCGGGTATTCATAAGCATGAATATTTCACTCGCTTTCTAGAGCAAACCCAAAGTCATTAAACTTGGTCACCGCTGTACTTCGTACAATTTAAATTACTGACTTGATCAAAATCCGCTGTTAGTCATACAATTGTTCCTCCCTTGCGTGCGTCTTAATACCAATAAGAAATGGACCCCAGGGGATATAATGTATGTAAGCCGATAGATGGACTCGTGCATATTCACTCACAGTAAAGGAAACTTGATGCATTGCTTAAAATTTTGAAATCGGTATCAAAATTTTGATCAACAATATAATGGTTTAAGTCAAGTTGGGGTGATTTGGCAAAAATCAAATTAAGCTTGAACCGAGATTAGAGGCTGATAGTTTCTGATATTCTGTGCTTTAATTGAACAAATTAATCATATAACTAAAATACTTGAATGTGTGTTATTAGATTTATGTGGATAACAATACCAATGACCGACTTATTGCCAGTCATAATATCGCTGAAATATAAAACTGTGATGGAAGGGCAATTTAGTTAATATGGTTCTCTGCTCAAACTCAACAAAAATACAAAAATATGTACTGCTTTTGATAAAATCATTAAAAAACACAAAAAGATTGTCTATTTTTTTTGGACCGGATATTCTTTTGTACATACATTCTTTAAATATTTTTACAAAAATTCCAAAAAATATTTTCGTCTTCTTTGTACAAAATACTTAAATAATTTTAAGTTATGTTTCGGAAAACTGAAACGTTTTTTTTAAGGTATTTGGTTGTCGGGATAAAAGGTTTCTCGATAACCTAATTTTATTTATTTTATTTAATTATTTAATTCATTTAATTATTTAATTTAAAATTAAATAAAAGATTTTTTAATTAGAATCTAATTCGTTATTTATGGATAACGAACTAGGTGGTTCTTTAGCGAACTAGCCTCTAGTTCGCTAACCTAATTCGCTTCCGCACTCTGTAACGAATCATCCATTCGTTATGCATATTTAACGAATCATGACACGAATCATGTCTTGATTCGCTACCTTTAATTTAACGAATCAAGTAGCGATTCGCCAATATAAGGTAACGAATTGAGTTAGCGAATGGGCTAATTCGTTAACTTTAATTTAAACGAATCGTCTGATTCGTACAAGCTGTACCTCGGGTTGCGTTGCAATGTTATATAAGACAAGAAAACGAACAGTCTTCCACTGTTCGCCTTCTTCCTTCATCTTTAAGATACCCTGTTCAAATTTTCTATGATATCTCGACTTTATTGTTTGGATATTTCAAGGATATATTTGAGATTCTAAGGTATAGCCGATCATGGCGATATAATTTTCGTCAAAAAATGGCTCCGAGTTGATAGTTAAATTATGAAATTTTAGGAGTTTAAGGGTTTCTGAAGTTTTGAAACCCATTTTGGTATAATTTATGTTCAGAACTGTATGATTTTGATGTAATTATGATCGGAATCATATTCCGATACCCTTGGTGGGCTTCATTCATGATTTGATTGTTGTTTGCCGGGTTAATTATTGTTTTGTGTTATTGGGTTTACAGTAGGTTCGTCTAACCTATGTACTTAGAGATTTTGAGTCTTAATCTCATTCATCCTCGATTACGAATGTAATTCCGAGTACACCAAGCTCATTATTGCGATGATTCGACGATAGTTATGGCCTAATCGTTCCCGGGTTCATATTGTTGACTATCTATGTTCATCCTAATTTTGACCTTGACTTTGTGAAGTCAAAGAACAAGTCTTA